>NW_005371193.1:152550-155562 GCF_000412655.1 Myotis brandtii
AATAAAAAAAACATATAAGAGAAAAATAAATAAATAAAAATAAGAAAAAAACTAAAAAAAAACAATAAAAAAAACAAAATAAAAAGGGAACATTTCTTTAAAGAGGATAGACAAATGGCTTAAGGCTTCAAATGGAACATGATTCTGCGGGATATCTGTTCTTTTTCCTAACTCATTTACCTGTTTTTCTTTGTTTTTATATACAGGAACAAAAGTATTCTGAGCAAATAAATGAGCTGGAGGGACGTTTCTATCAGAAATCCAAAGAAATTGGCATGATTCAGACAGAGCTAAAAACAATAAAACAATTCCAAAAACGAAAAATCCAAGTGGAGAAAGAATTAGATGATGTAAGTTTCTTTCTTTTTAAAAGGAGGTTAGAATTAACTACTATGTCTGCAAAAGCCTTCACTGACATTTACTCATGTAAGATGGTAAAGGGATTTTTTTTTTTTTACAATAAAAGTGTAAGACATCAGTTTAGGGCTGGATACAAAAGGTCTTGATGGCTCCCTGGCTTTTCTTTTTCTAAGCATTGATTCCTTTGTAAATTAACCAAATCTTAGCCAGCACATAACTCCCACATTTATCAGCAGTCAAAATTTTAGAGTAACTTCAATAAGAAACAAACTACAGTTCTTTGAAAACAGTAGGGGCAAAGTAGCAAAGTCCTAAAGGAAAATATGTTTAGACGGATGAATGATAATTTTAGAAAATTTTAAAAGGCTCTCTGGGTAGGTGTGGGTGAGATGAAGAAAACAGTACTTTTAGAAAATTCCTCTGACCTTGCTATGCTCTTTCTCTTACTTTCCATCCTCTCATCTCAGAATATAGTTTTATTGCATTGATCATAATGCAACAAATGTCATAGATGAGTGCCAGGAATAAGTAGCTGACTTTGGGCAAGCTACTTAACCTCTCTATACCTTGGTTTTCTCATCTGTAAAATGAGGAGAATAAGAGTCTTATAGTGTTATTTTAAGGACTGAGTTCTTATATGGAAAGTGTTTAAAATAGTGTATTTGACACAGAATTATATTAACAGTGGTGTGTAGCTCTCTGAAAAAAATAAGATTATTAGCCAAAAAAAGTAATTTTCTGTGTCCCCATAGCATTTTGTATCTTTTTATACCACTTAGCCTATTCTATCTTGATATTATAGTTATCATTTGTTTTATCTCCCCTAGTGGATTGTAAATACTTCAAAGTACAAACAGTGTTGTCCTTTGTATTCATCAAAAATACAAGATAAACAGTAATTTAGCTCAATAAATATTTGTTAAATGCCGAGTGGGTCTTTTCATTAAAAATGTAATTGGAGGGAACCCTGCCGGTGTGGCTCAGTGGTTGAGCATCGACCTATGAACCAGGAGGTCATGGTTCGATTCCTGGTCAGGGCACATGCCCAGGTTTCGGGCTCTATTCCCAGTGTGGGGCATGCAGGAGGCAGCCAGTCAATGATTCTCTCATCATTAATGTTTCTCTCTCCCCCTCTCCCTTCCTCTCTCTCTCAAAAAAAAAAGTAATTGAAGGGATATCAACTTTTCTTTTAATTAGATGGGAGGACCCTTTTCACAATGTATACATATATCAAATAATCACTATGTACACTTGAAATACTTTACAATTTTGTCATTTATGCCTCAATAAAACTGAAAAAGAAAAGTTTAGAAGGAATATTAAGTTCTGTTTTATATGAAAATGCTGCATATTGAATCAAATTAAGTTCCTTAACTTTTCAGGAACTCTCAAAATAAACATTCTATGTGGAGGTATACATTCTGAATCAAAGTGAATGAGGAACTAGTTCATAATCTAGTGGGATGCAGTGGGAATTTTTTTAAGAACAATGTTGCCACCTAGGGGACAAATAGATTTCATATCTCTTCAAAGAGGACTGTTGGGCCAGGAAGACTTAAAATTCAAAGGCTTATGGGGAAAAATAAGGTGGTTCTGTGGAATATGGAAGAATTAAGGCAGGTGTGGAGGCCTGTGAACTTAAAATCAAGGGGAGAGGTAATACATAAATGAAGAAAATTAATTATACTGGGTAATAAAATTCACTGTATACATTTAAAAGAGGCTAATTACATTTAGATTATAAAAAGGTAGGCAAAACATATATTTTAAAGAAAACAAAATTCTATCCACCTGATTAGCAGAAGAAGCATACATTGGTAGGTTGCAGTTTTTTTTCCCTCATAAATTTTTTTGTCTTTGTTTTTGACAAAATGATGATACCCATTTCAGCAAATTTAGCTGATAAAAAAAGTTGTCCTCTCCCCACCACACACACAAACACCTAGAGATAGCCATTGAATCCTATATAATAAAAGGGTAATATGCAAATTGACCCTAACAGCAGAACGACTGGGAATGACTGGTCACTATGACACACACTGACCACCAGGGGGCAGATGCTCAATGCAGGAGCTGCCCCCTGGTGGTCAGTGTGCTCCCACAGGGGGAGCTCTGCTCAGCCACAAGCCAGGCTGATGGCTGCCAGTATAGTGGTGGTGGTGGGAGCCTCTCCCGCCTCCTCAGCAGCACTAAGGATGTCCGATTGCCGCTAGGCCTGCTCCCCGCTGGCAAGTGGACATCCCCCAAGGGCTTCCGGGCTGCCAGAGGGATGTCTGACTTCCAGCTTAGGCCCAATCCCCCGGGGAGCGGGCCTAAGCCAGCAGGTGGCCATCCCCCGAGGGGTCCCAGACTGCCACCAGGCCTCTAGTATTTTCATAAAAATGCAATGTAGAAATAAATAAAAGACAGTAATAAAAGACAAAGATGCTAATTGACCATACCTTCGCTATGCCCCAAGCCACGCCCACCAGCCAATCAGAGTGACTATATGCAAATTAACCCAACCAAGATGGCAGCCAGCAGCCATGGAGCTAGAGCAAGCAGGAGGCTTGGTTGGCCCGGCGATGGAGGAAGCCAAGCTTCCCACCAGCCCTGAGCCGGCTGTGGCCTCTGCTAAAGGCAACAAAGTTTCAATTATAGAAGATAAATAAA
>NW_005371193.1:158234-162492 GCF_000412655.1 Myotis brandtii
TGTGTGTGTGTGTGTGTGTGTGTGTGTGTGTGTGTGTGTGTGTGTGAGAGAGAGAGAGAGAGAGAGAGAGAGAGAGAGAGAGAGAGTTTATTACCACCAAGCCAGCAATGCAAGAAATCTATTTTTAAAATTTTTTACAAAAATGAGGTCATGATGTACAAATTGTTTGTTAACCTGATTTTTGTGAACATTTATATATTGTGAGCATTTTTTCAATGCCATTACATATTTTTTCTGTAAAATCTTGTGACTAGAAAAATGAAATTCTATTGAGTAAATGTATCATGATTTATTAATTGGTCCCTTGTTGTTGGACATTTTTATTTTTTTAATTTTAAAAAAATATATTTTTATTGATTTCAGAGAGGAAGGGAGAGGGAGAGAGAGAAACATCAATGGTGAGAGAGAATCATTGATCAGCTGCCTCCTGCATGCCTCCTACTGGGGATTGGGCCACAATCTGGTCATATTCCCTGACCTGAGTGGAACCCTTATCTCCTGGTTCATAGGTCATTGCTCAAGGACTGAACCACACTGGCCAGGTGAGATCATAGCTTTAAATTAGCTCTACTTTCTTTACCTAGAAGAATTTTATTTCATTTTTGTCCAGCTGGCATGACTCAGTGGTTGAGCATTGACCTATGAGCCAGGAGGTCATGGTCAGGGCACATGCCTGGGTTGTGGGTTCAATTCCCAGAGTGGGGCATGCAGGAGGAAGCCAATAAATGATTCTCTCTCATTATTGATGTTTCTATCTCTCTCTCCCTTCATCTCTTTTATTATATACTAGAGGCCTGATGCACAAAGATTCATGCAAGAATGGGCCTTCCTTCCTCTGGCTGCTGGCACCGCCTTCAGTCCGGACTGGAGCCACCTTTCCAACTTCCCAAGCTGCCCAGAGGCCCAGAGTGGCTGGGGTGGTGCTGAATGCCTGTGTTGTCACCATGGCGACGATGCAAGCATCCCACCCCAGACACTCAGCGGCTGCATATGCAAATTAACCTGCCATCTTAGTTGGGTTAATTTTCATACTCCTGATTGGCTGGTGGCATTGCAAAGGTATGGTCAATTTGCATATTTCTCCTTTATTAGTGTAGATAGTTTTAGAGGACAGAATGATTCATCTGTGGGAATCATAAGGAGATGTTTTTTAAGATCAATACTAAGAAGAATTTTCTAAAAATAAGAACTATTAAAGGTCAGCTTAGTGAATTAATAGGATTTGAACTAATGATATTCTGTTTCTAAATGTTCTTCTCATAGAGATTTTTATATTAATTGAGAGATTATATAGTCTGACTCCTCAGGTCTCTTTCAATTGTAAAATATGATTCTGTGTGTCCACATGGTTAAAATGAAAGATATTTAGAAAATATGATTATGAGGATAACTTGTCTGAATGTTTTGAGAACTGTTATTCATGAAAGGTTTTTTAGGAACTCAATACTGATCATGTAAATCTAGAGAAGATTGGGGGAAATATAGTACTCACAGGCAAAGACTTGGAGTTTTTCTGTGTGTTCAGGATTAAGAGGTAAAGTATAACAGAAAATGTTTCTTTACTGAGAATTTCCTAGGAATATGCCTCAATCAACCCCAATTTCATTTCCTATTGACCAGGTTTTCTGTTGTTGTTGTCTTTTTGTTTTGCTATTTTAATTTAGCTGAAGGAGAATTTAAGGAACACAGAGCGGAAACACCAAGAGACGCTTAGAAAATTGGAAAACAGGTTTTTTAAAGAAAAGGTATGACATATTAAGGTTAACTTAAAATTCTTTCATTTACCAGAACAACATAAATGTATTTACATGCATTCTGAGATATCAACCTTCCATTTGGTACCTTGTTAGTTTTGTTTTGTTTTTTATAAAATCACAGTAGAATAAAAAATAGGGAAAATAAAACCTATTTTAGATATCTCAATGTGTAGTCTTTTTTCCCTTCCCAGTTAGAGATTCTTGAAACCCCCAAGTGAGATTGTCATCTTACCAATGCTTTCAGACATATCTCCCTCAGTTTGGTGTTTCCCTGGTGGAACTAAAGATGCATGTACCTCACTATATAGGGGAGGTGGGATTGGAGTGGTCACTCTGGTACACATGATGTACATTTTGATTATTATTATTGTTTGGGTCCAATCATAGTATGTAATCTCCATGAGAGCAGGGACCCTATCTGTTTTGTTCACCACAGAATCTCCAGTGTTTAAAAAACCTGGTATACTATTATTGCCCCATAGGAATTCGTTGAATGAATGAATAACGACTCTCATCCCTCTCATAGATACTGACTCTCCTCATTTATTTAGCAGAAATTTCTCTCAGCTCTGCTTTGCCATACTAATGTGGAATTTTTTTCCTATTTATTTGTCATGTTGTTTCTTTAAATGAGATTGGGAGGTACCCTAAGGTTCCTGTATTCACATTATTCTTCTCATAGGTGGAGTTCACATCAGGTCATGTGGACAGGAGTATTTTGACATTATAAAATACTTAACTTTTTGATGTGTAAATTTGTTGTTAGAAATATAACTCTGTATTAAAACAGACTATTTTCTTCTTTAGCACCGACTAGAACAGGAAGCTGAAAAGAAGGTAATAATGCTGGCAGAGAGAGCCCATCATGAAGCTGTTGTGTAAGAGACTGCTGCCATTCTCCCCTTTTTAATAGCTTCTCTTACTTCTTTCAAGTTTGTTTTGTTCTTATCATGTTGTCTTCCTACTTCTCTCCTGGTTTGCTTTCTTTGAATTTTTTGGCTTATTTTCCCTCACTGTTTCCATAAAGAAAACTTTGTGTTTTCACCCTCTTCCTCTCCACCCTTTTTGTAGCAGCATCATGTGCAGGTAAGAACCTGGGCTTTGAAATTAGACTGGTTCTCAACACATATACCAATGGACTATGGTAGATTCCTTAATTTTTTGAAATTAAATTTCTTTATCTACAAAATGGGGTTAATACCTTAACCCCATTTTTTGGCCCAGTGGATAGAGTGTCGGCCTGTGACTGAAGGGTCCCAGGTTTGATCTGGTCAAGGGTACATGCCTGCATTTCGGGCTCGGTTCCCAGTAGGGGGCGTGCAGGAGACAGCCAATCGATGATTCTCTCTCATCATTGATGTTTCTATCTCTCCCTCTCCCTTCCTCTCTGAAATCAGTAAAAATATGTTTTTAAAAAATGAGGTTAATAATAGCAACCTGTCAGGGTTGTCCTTATCATTAATTTGGGGGGATAAAGCAATAATTGTCCTAGTTTGGTAATATCTGAAACTTAGACCTCTGTTTTGAAATCTTGTGTCTCTCTATTTCAGGCAATTGAACAGTGCTGGAAGAGCTGTTTTTAAAGAGAATGTTTCTCTCCAGAAAGCTCTTGACTATCACCTGAAGGAAGCTGATGCTCTACAAAAACAATCTGCGAAGTTGCTAGAGTCTAAAACTTCCCTTTTATATCAAAAGGTTCCAATTCTCTTTTAGACTTTGCTTCCTATCTTTTTAAAAAATATGTTCTTACTGATTTCAAAGAGAGGAAGGTAGAGGGAGAGAGAAATAGAAATATCAATGATGAGAATCATTGATCAGCTGCCTCCTGCATGCCCCCTGCTGGGGATCTAGCCTGAAACCCAGGTATGTGCCTGACTGGGAATTGAACTATGACCTCCTGGTTCATGAGTCTAGCTCAACCACTGAGCCACACTGGCAGGGCCCTATCTTTTTTTTTTTAAGGATTAAGTTGATAAGTACTAAGCATCCTATCTAATAATAGACAAACATGGTAATTGACTGTACCTTCGCTACACCTCCCATTGGCTAATCAGCACGATATGCAAATTAACTGCCAACAAAGATGGCGGCTAATTTGCATACCGCAGGCAGGGTGGGACAGCGCGAGCTGCCAGCGCGCTGCTATCCAGTGCAGCCCCGCCCCAGAAGCCCCAGGAGCCAGGCCTGCCTTGCCACCCAGGACCAGATCGATCCGCGGGTCCCGGGCGGCAAGCTAGCCTGGCCCCAGAAGCCCCAGGAGCTGGCCCTGCCTTGCCGCCTAGGACTCCATTGATCGGCAGGTCCTGGGTGGCAAGGCAGCCCCGCCCCAGAAGCCCCAGGAGCCGCCTGATATGGTAGTAACTCTATCAGTAAGCACTCTGAAAGTCAGTGGTGTAAATGCACCAATTAAAAGACAGATTATGAGGGTGAATCAAAAACAAAACCCACTTTAAATATAAAGACACATATAGATTAAAAGTAAATGAATTAAGCTGCAGCCT
>NW_005371193.1:163560-178836 GCF_000412655.1 Myotis brandtii
CAGATCCCTTGGGGGCCTAAGCCTTTAGTCGGGCATCGCCCGAGGGCTCCCTGGCTGCCAGAAGGATGTCTGACTGCAAGCTTAGGCCTGATCCCCCGGGGAGTGGGCCTAAGTTGACAGGTGGACATCCCCCAAGGGGTCCTGGACTGTGAATGGGCGCAGGCCAGGCTGAGGGGACCCCCCCTCGAGTGCACAAATTTTTGTGCATGCACCGGGCAGTTGAGTATAATAAAGATACATAAGGACAAAGGGATCATTTTTCTTCTGTCTGAATGATGTACCTTTCTTATCTCAAAAGATTAATTACTGAATGACTAAGAAGCATTAGACTTAGCATTATAAAGGATATATCAGAAACATAAATACAACTCCTATTATCTACTACTTGAGAATACTCATTTTGTTTTGCTTAGAGTTGGTCTCTGAATCACTTAGGAACAGGTTCAGCTGTAACAGCTCTGACAACAGAGGCATCATCACATAAGGGTTTATTCTCTCACCTAAAGGAAGTCAGAACTGGAATGGTAGTGCCACAAAGCCAACAGAGCCCAGGTTCCTTAACTCTGCTCTGCAGCATGTGGCTTACATCCTCAAAGTCACCTCATGGCCTACAGCAGCTGCTGGAGCTCTAATCATTACTATAATAGCAGGAAGGAAGGACAAGAAGGAAAAATATATGCCCCTTCCTTTAGCGGTCTTCCTGGAAGTCCTACACACATTTCTACTTACACCTCATTGATCAGAACCTACATCACTATGCTAAACCACAGGGGAGATAGGGAATTTTCAACTGAGTTTACTGCCTTTCTGAAAAAAATTGGGGTTTTATTACTCAGGAGGAAAGAGAAAATGGACATTGAGATAGGTAATTAGCAAACTGCCAGAATTTCCAGTATATAGTTGTTAAATTAATGTTTTTACTGTATAGTCATACTGATTTTGAAATTACCCTTTTGATAATATAAAATATTTAACCTTTCAGAACTTTAGGGGAAGGAAAGTTTCTTAATTGGCAAAATCAGTGGTCTTCACAAGTCTAGACAAGGACCCTAGGATGTTTTTTACTCTCTATACACAGAATTCTAAAATATCCCATCTCAACTTGGCATCATACTCAAATCTCACAAAGTAATGGAAATTAGAGAGGAACTTTTAAGTTCTGAAATTGACTAAAGAAAAAAGAAATCTCTCACCTCTTTCTGTTTTTAGGAAATCAATGATCTGTTGATTAAGGAAAAGGTTATGCAACTTACCCAGCAGAAGTCACAAATCCAAAATCTTCAGAAGAAGGTGGTAAGCTTGGAGACTGCCCTGAGTTGTCTGACTAGAGAGTTTGAGACTGAAGTTCTAAAACAGAAGCAGGAGGCAATGGTAAATAACCAAAGTGATCAGATTGAAATTTACAAACTGCGGAACCTGCTTCAGAAGAAGAATAGGGAAATGAATAGAGTGAAGAAACTGGCCAAGAACATACTAGATGAGAGAACAGAAGTGGAAAGTTTCTTTTTGGATGCTCTACACCAAGTGAAGCAAGAGATTGCATTTAACAGGTTGCATTATAAGAAGATGGCACAAGCTGCTTTCAATTTAAAAATGCGAGAGGCGTACGCAGGAAGAACAGAATATCCCAAAATTCGAACATTTGATGGCAGAGAGCACAGCACCAATAGTGTGGACCAGGATCTTAAAGAGGCTAGTAAATGGTATTAATAATACTTTAATATTTTATCTTTTGTGCTGCTATTTTTGTGCCTTTAGAGAAATAAGAACCCTGAAAAATTCAGTTTGGTAATATCTAAGTATTGAGTAGATTACTTAGTGAGGTACTTGAGGATAGGAACTAACTCATCTTTGTAACCCCTATGTTGGCATAGTTTGTGGGGCCTAATAAATATTGTTAGTGGTGCCCTCTTTTCTTCATAAGAGAAACTGTTAAAGAGACTAGATTACTTTTTCCCATAGAATGTCATTGCAGTATCTTTTAACATGCTCTTTTATTTTGTTTCCTATAAACTAGTTACAAAGGTTTAATTAGATTCAGGTTAAACATTTTTTATAAACATACTTTCATAAATATTTTATAATATTTATGAGGCCCAGTGCACGGATTCGTGCACCAGTGAGGTCTCTCAGCCTGGCCTGCGCTCTCTCGAAATCTGGGACCCCTCGAGAGATGTCAGACTTCTGGTTTCGCAGGCTGGCTTGCTGGGATCGAGCCGAAACTGGCAATACGACATCCCCCTAGGGATGTAGTAGTGCACAAAGTGGCACCGCGCTGCTCCTGCTCATCCTGGCCCACTGTGCCTGCTGCAGCTGCTGCTCCATAGCGTGCTGCCGTGGAGGCGGGAGAGGTTTGCTCCACCACAGGTGCACTTACCAGCATTGAGCCCAGTGTCTGGCACCCGTCAGTCAATTGAGTGGCACTCCTGCTGTGGGAATGCACTGAACACCAGGGGGCATCTGCTCGAGCGTCTGCCCCCTGGTGGTCAGTGCACTTCATAGCAAATGGTCAAACGGTCATTAGGTTGATTGGTCATTCAGTTGCTTAGGCTTTTATATATAGAGATTTATATATATAGATATTCCATTTACTATTCTGAGATGAAATTTATAGGTAATAATACCTAACTAAACATATTATTTAAAAAATCAATATACCAGTAACAATTCATTGTAACAATTCTTTCTTATACAGAACTGTCCCTTGGATTGGAAGACACCCAGTAGTGCCCCTATCATTGTATTAACCAAAAGTCCCCACAAGTTTCCTTGAGATGTACTGCTACTATGATAAAGGTAGCAGAATACTTGAAACAGTTGTAGATTATATACTATGATTAATTGCTTCCTTAGCATTTCTATCTGTTGGAGCACTCTTCCCCCTATGAACCACGGATTAAATTATGGTGCATTTTTAAAGATTATTGTTAAAATTATGTTTTATATCCCAATGAAATTAGATTCTTCAAAGGCCTTAAATCAAGAAACTTAAAAGGACTCCAGACCTCTATGTACTTAACATCTTACTAAGAGTGCTTCCAAATGTATTTTCTGCCTTAAATTATTTTTTAGTGGATTAATTTGTATGCTCTTTTAAATTAGCTGCTGGAAAGGTTAGACATGGTTAATAGCTTCTGAAAGATAAGACTCTTCTTCAAAAACGTCCACACAGTGTATAATTTTTAAATCTTCTTTCTGTATTCAGAAGTCTGTAATAACACTCTTTTTTACCAACAGATCCTCTACAATTCCCTCTAATTTATTTAATGCCAAGCAAGTTGAGTCCCTATCAAATATAAGACAGTTTCTTTTAAAGTTTTTTGTCTATGGCCCAGCCAGTTTGGCTCAGTGGATAGAGCATCGGCCTATGGACCAAAGGGTCCCAGGTTCGATTCTGGTCAAGGGCACATGCCTGGGTTGTGAGCTTGGTCCGATGTGCAGGAGGCAGCCAATCAATGATTCCCTTTCATCATGGATGTTTCTATCTCTCTCTTCCTCTCCCTTCCTCTCTGAAATCAATAAAAATATATTAAAATTTTTTTGTCTATGTATATTAAGTAGTATATTAGTTTTCAGAGGAAGGTACATAAACTGATTCTATACATTGTTACTGAGGAAACTGGACTCTTCCTATTCTGCCTTTTGTGTGACATTTCTGCTATTGAGCAACTTGTCACCTTAACCTCAGTTTCCTATTAATTGCTTCCTTAGCATTTCTATCTGTTAGAGCACTCTTCCCCCTATAAACCCTCAGCAGGGCAGGGAGAGTCAATAGGAAAGTAAAAGATAAGTAAATGATTAGGATGAGTATCATTAAAAAAAAATTATACACACACACACACACACACACACACACACACATATATTATTGATTTTTTACAGAGAGGAAGGGAGAGGGATAGAGACTTAGAAACAGCGATGAGAGAGAAACATTGATCAGCTGCCTCCTGCACACTCCCTACTGGGGATGTGCCTGCAACCAAGGTACATGCCCTTGACCGGAATCGGGCCCAGGAGGGACCCTTTAGTCCTCAGGCTGACACTCTATCCACTGAGCCAAACTGGTTAGGGTAAGTAAATGATTTTTAAGAGGCTTAAAAGGCAGATTGGAGAGGGACAGTTGAAGTATATGGTGATAATAAAGCAAAACCTAAACTTTTTTGAAAATATTTTTTATTGATTTCAGAGAGGAAGGGAGAGGGAGAAAGAGAGAGAGAAACATCAATAATGAGAGAGAATCATTGATCGGCTGCCTCCTGCATGCTCCACACTGAGGATGGAGCCTGAAATCCGGATATTTGCCCTGAGCTGGAATTGAACTGTGACCTCCTGGTTCATAGGTCGACACTCAACCCCTGAGCGGGTTGGGCAAAACCTAAACTTTTAAAGAAAACTAACATGCCGTGGCTCAGTGGTTGAGCACCAACCAACCTATGAACCAGGTCGGCTTACATGTAGAGTGAGTATTGATGTATAATGTGAGAAATTTTTTGCATATAGAGCACTTGTGTTAGTTTTATTTCTTTTTTAAAAATATATTTTTATTGATTTCAGAGAGGAAGGGAGAGGGAGATATTTTCTCATATTTACATATTTTGGAAATTTTCTTTTCTCATATGTACATATTTTATATTTTTCAAAAAAAGGAGATGCTTACTTTGACCATATTTTTCCTTTTCCTTTGATATTCTTCAGGACAGATATTCAAGGAAATGTGGATATTGGAGATTTGACTTGGGAGCAGAAGGAGAAAGTCTTACGATTGCTTTTTGCAAAAATGAATGGTTTTGGTCCCAGGTAAATTCCTGTTTCTGTAGTAAAATACCAAGTTGTCATCAATCCTTAAAATCATTTAGGAATAATGAACTTATTCTCACTTAGAATGAAAGGATTAGGAAAAAATCAGAAAATATAAAAGGGTCATACCGCTTAGCTAAGCAATTCTCAGAAATAAATAAATAAGGGGGTAGAAAAGAGATTAATTTTAGATGTTTAAGGTAATGCTTGCTAAGAAGGTACAATATTGCACAGCTGAATGAGCGGTAATGTAGAGAAGCATAACAATTGTTAAGATTTTATTGGTCTACAAAGATAAGTAAATGGTTTTTTAAGCTGATTATTAATCTCTAATAAGAGAGAATCTCTTATTACCTAACAAGAGACTCTCTAATACCAAGGAAAAGACCTAAAAAGGAAAACAAAAATCTACAGATATTTTTAAAATTATTTTTAATTAAAAAAATGATTTCAGAGGGAGGAAGGGAGAGGGAGAGAGAGATAAAAGAAAAAACATCAACGATGAGAGAGAATCATCGCTCTGCTTCCTGCACACCCCCTACTGGGGATCAAACCCACAACCCAGACATGTGCCTTGATGGGTAATTGAACCTTGATCTCCTGGTTCATGGGTCGAAGCTCAACCACTGAGCCACACCAGCCAGGCTAAAATAATTCTTCTTAATGATTTGTTTTCACTCTCTCCACTATGTTTTATCAGTAACTATAACCCTGGTAATGAACTATAAAGTGGGTAAAATTAATCAACCACTTACTGATTGCCTGTTATGTGCTTGGCACTATGTTAGGTATTCTGGGGATTCAACAGAATTAAGAGACATTGCCTTTGATCTCAAAGAGATCAAACAAAACCAAAAATAACAAGGAAAAAAATAGATGGAACAATAAAGTACAATTGGAGTTCAGACAATATGTCAATGGGCTAGAGTAGTCAGGGAGGAAGACTTCAGTCAGAAAGACAGGAAGTATGACTCTTTGGGTGCCTTGTAAGAGAGTGGAATAGTTGAGATAGGGGGCAGGACACATTAGGCAAGGGGCAAAGTAGACAGCATAAGCAAAAGCCCAAGGTAGAAATGGGTATCAGGTATTTTGGGAACATTGAGGAAAAACTGCCTAGCTTGAAGAAGTGTGGTAATGCTAGATCAGCGGTTCTCAACCTGTGGGTCGCGACCCCTTTGGGGGTCGAACGACCCTTTCACAGGGGTCGCCTAAGACCATCGGAAAACACATATTGTTTTTGTAATTAATCACTATGCTTTAATTATGTTCAATTTGTAATAATGAAAATACATCCTGCATATCAGATATTTACATTATGATTCATAACAGTAGCAAAATTACAGTTATGAAGTAGGAACGAAAATAATTTTATGGTTGGGGGTCACTACAACATGAGGAACTGTATTAAAGAGTCGCGGCATTAGGAAGGTTGAGAACCACTGTGCTAGAGAATAATTAGTAATAAGAAATAAGGATTAATCTATAGATTATATTATGATGAGCCTTTAAAAACCATGCAGAAAAGCCTGAACTTATGCTAGTGTAGATTCTAGAGCAGTGTAACATATTTTTCTCCTTTATCTTAAAGGAATACAAAGAGCAATAAGCCATACTCTCATACTTTCACTGGAAGGGCTCACAGGTTATTGTTCTCAGAGCTGACTGGAACCTAACAAAGACAATATGATGGCTTGGAGGACAGAAATAGAGGTGGGGACCAGCAGAAGCTGCTGCACTACTCATGTGGTAGTGAGGGGGTTAGGTAAGAGTGGGAGCAGTCAGAAAAAAGGAAGCTGAAAGACGGGAAGGAGAAATAGCTTAGTGATAAAGAACAAAAGGAATAAAGACAACAAAGTGTAAACGTTTAAGTTTTTAGATTAAGAAATAAAAGATTGGCAGTATTAAAGTCAAATGAAAAATCTGAAAAGCCAATTCGAGGGAAATATTTAAATTTTATTTAATCTATCCGAGTCATTTAACAAATACATATTGAGTGCTGCTATTTACTGAGGATATCATGGTGGGCAAATAAAGACATGCCTAATACCAGGGAGTTCATGGTTTATGTGGGAAGAAAGTCATTATTCAAATCATCACATAAATATATTCAAAAGTACAACTATGACATAGGCTCAAAGGAGTGGTATGAGAGCCTTGATTAGGGGAATCTGACCTAATTGAGGTCAGGAATATTTCTGAGGAAGTAAAAGCTTGAGCTGACCTCTAAAAGGTAAGTCGGAATAAAAAAGGGAGAAAAACCATTCTAGGCAAAAGAAACAGAAAGTAGTATTCTCAGTGTCAAATTGGAGATGATGGCAATATTGAAGTAAAAAATACTTAAGGCATGTGTAAATAGTGTTTGGAGTACAGGTGATAGTTTAGGGAGAGAGATTTGAGCATGTTTAATGAAAATTGGTAGTTGAGTTTAGGAAAGTGGATGTAGGTAGAAAAGTAAAGGGCTAAGGCTAGAACCTTTAGGAATAACCACAATTAATAAACAGAGGAACAAAGAAGAGTACAACTAAACAAGAGGAGTTTAAAGTATTGGCTAAATGGAAGATAAAGGACTTTGAAGTTTCTTTGTGTCTCTGGTAGTCTTTTGAAGATGTGGAGGTACAATCTAGACCAGTGATGGCGAACCTATGCACGAATGTCAGAGGTGACACGCGAACTCATTTTTTTGGTTGATTTTTCTTTGTTAAATGGCATTTAAATATATAAAATAAATATCAAAAATATGTCTTTGTTTTACTATGGTTGCAAATATCAAAAAATTTCTGTATGTGACACGGCACCAGAGTTAAGTTAGGGTTTTTCAAAATGCTGACACGCCGAACTCAAAAGGTTCGCCATCACTGATCTAGACTATAAGTACTGAATGTCTGTCTCATTGTGAGTTGACTTCTCCCAGGGAATACAGCCTGAGTTCCAGGCCTTGAGTTCCATACTGTGTTGTTTTCAATACTGGAGAAACAGGAAATTGAGTGAAATCTTAGTAATGAACTTGAACCTGGCCACAATGAAACCATGTCTAAGCCTACTGGAATCTCATGCCAGTGTTAGATGAAGGAAAAAGAATATAGGAATAGAGTGGTGAAATGTTGAGATAAAGATGAGATTAAGTAAGAAACCTAATATTAGGGAGGAATTAAATGATAAAAAGTCTACCAAGGAAAGTAGATTAATTAGGAAGTTGGTAAGAATTCACAGTAGATTGAATATGATTGTGAATCCAATAGTTCAGTATTTTTGTGAGTGAGCTAAGTCAAAGGGGTATGTACTAGTATAATCAATAAACTGTACTCTAATGCATCAGCAACAACTCTGGCTATAACTTAGGCACTGGTAGTATCTAAAGTACATTATTAGACTATTTAAGATAGCCAGATTTTGAATGGGTTAAAAAAAATTGACTTGAGAAACATTGATTTGTTGTTCCACTTATTTATGCATTCATTTTTTGCTTCTTGACCGGGGATTGAACCCACAACCTTGGCATATCAGGACAAAGAAAATGCGCTAACCAACTAAACTACCCAGCTAGGGCGAGGATAGCCAGATTTTGAATAGATTTATGCTTCTTTCATGTGCACCTAGTTGAGGGCAAGTTTTAGGAGATATGTGTCTTTATCTGCTGGCAAAAAACAGAACAAAAAAAACCTACTATACTTTTTGTAACTGTTAAGCTCACTTTCAAATTAAAATATTGACTTAGTGATATGTTTATTTCCTGTGTTTTAACCAGACTTGCCAAAGTATGAGAGAAATTTTTATACGGTGTCTCTCCATTTATGCTGTGTTCTGTGGTTCTTTTTGTAGGAAGGAAATTTTTCTGGCCATGTTTTATGTTTGTTTTGTTTTGGTCAGTACTCTGGTTTAACCTTGCCCATCACCATTAATAGCTGTTATGTAGCATCATCATGATCATCTCCATAAATATTTCCCATTTCTTAAGTTCAACATGTCTCAACTTTAAGAGACTATAAGTTTATATTAACTTGCCTTAACATTACACTGCCTCTATGTGTGTGTAAAAGATCATTTTTTTGAAAATGAGAAGCCCATCCAATGGAAGCATTAATTTAGCACTTTTATAGTTGAAATAAGGGCACAAGGAGACACTGCCTCATTGTTAACTTTTACCCACCACAGGAAATATAATCAGAGCTCTAGACCTCCAGGTTCAGAATATGTTGTTCCAGACAATGGACAAACAGAGGAATTTGGGTAAGGTCTCTCTTTTTTAAAAATCCTCATCCAAGAATATGATTTTTTAATTGATTCTAGAGAGGAAGGGAGAAACATCAATGTGTGAGAGAAGCATCAATCAGTTGCCTCCTCTACGTGCCCTGACTCAGAATCGAACCCACAATCTAGGTTGTGCCCTGACAGGGATCAAACCCACAACCTTTTGGTGTATGGGATGATGCTCCAACCAACTGAGCCATCTGGCCAGGGCAAAAGTAAAGTCTTTCTTGACAAAGCAATGAACATGAGCCTGATCACAATGGTTCTATTGTTCTGAACTGGATTCCATGTGTGCATGGTTGTTGACTGCTGGGGTCCAACCCCAGCAGGTCCAGGGGTCCCCAAAGGTGTGGACGGAGTCGGCGAAGACTATCCACCTTCTTCCTACGGTGGAGTCCTATCTGTCCTGAGCGTGGGGGGGCTTACCTAGGGGAATGGGGGGCTTACCTAAGGGTCCCTGTTCGGGCGCCAGATGCTGGGGTCCAGCCCCAGCAGGTCCAGGAGTCCCCAAAGGTGTGGACGGAGTCGGCGAAGACTATCCACCTTCTTCCTACGGTGGAGTCCTATCCGTCCTGAGCGTGGGGGGGCTTACCTAGGGGAATGGGGGGCTTACCTAAGGGTCCCTGTTCGGGCGCCAGATGCTGGGGTCCAGCCCCAGCAGGTCCAGGAGTCCCCAAAGGTGTGGACGGAGTCGGCGAAGACTATCCACCTTCTTCCTACGGTGGAGTCCTATCCGTCCTACCCGCCTGGCACTTAGTTAAGGGGTTGTATCCCCTCCCTAACCTCAGGGAAAAATCCCCACCTGGGGAAACAACCTTTCTCGGAGAGGTGACCTTGGTTAAAACACATGGCGCTAAGGAGAGCAAACATATTAAGAACAATATGCTATATATGCCAGGTCCCTTGAAACATATGCTGTGCAGATGTTTCTTCCCTGCAGCGACTGTGTCAAGCAGCAAGGATGGACCGGCTTCCGGCAGTTGACAGGTCTCTTTGTCTTTATTTAAGGGATGAAAGTAAGCTTCAAGATCAAACGTTCATCACCCAGCAAGTACCAATCTCAGACTCTTCTCATGAACTGGTAATATCCAATATTCAGAAAGGATCACATGAGTCTGACATGGTAAGGAGTCTGTAATCTAACCAAACAATACATATAACTGTTAACTTTCCCCATGAGCTTCTTGCTAAGTCACAGTTCTTTAGCTCTACTATCTCAAGTATCAGTGAAATGAGTTTTAATACTAGTATGAGAGTGTGGACATTTTTATAACTATCCACATAAGGCAGGCATATACTTAATGCAAATGCATGTTTTGCCTCTTAGTGTTGAAAACATATAAATTGCCTTTTGAAATCCACAGCCTAGCCAAAATATGTACTATCTTTTATGTAAGAATTAAAACGTAACGACCCATTTAACTCTTGGCTTTGGACAGAGGTGGGAAGTCTAAGTTACTACAGGTAGGGGACAGAGGCCTTACTGGTATAAGTAAGTATGGCACCATTTTCTTTTTAAGAGCTTTTTATTTGTGCTTGTTATTCATAATGAGTACGATGTAAAATCAGAGAATGAGGCCACATCAGAGCAAAATGAAAACAAAACACTCATTTTTTTTAGCTGCTACTAGCATAAACAACTGTACAATTGTTTTTTCTATCTAAGAAATAAGAAACTTCTGAGTAGCAAGTAACTAACCAAATAAATTGATTCCAGTTACAGGAACACAATTCTTCTTTTTTTAAATATTGAAACATCTTCTAATTTAATTATACCTGCCATTTTCATGATTCTGATTAGTATTTTTTAAAATATATTTTTATTGATTTCATAGAGGAAGGGAGAAACATCAATGATAAGAATCATTGATTGGCTGTCTCCTGATTAGTATTATTTAAAAAGTGATTTCCGTTAAATGTAAGGAAAATTTAGGAGTCTCTGTGATTCAATTCTACTTGGAATTTAGAGAGTATGACCTTTTATTCAATCCAGCCTCTAGTTGTTGGATTGAATTAAATATCACTACCAGTTGCCAGCTGTGATAAGAGATAAAACAAGGGACATTCTATAAATTTCTACTGCCTCATCTATAGGAAGGCAAAACTGAAATAAAACAAATCAGGAAGACCCAGTAGGGTCATAAATGTATTTTATTAAAATTCTAGTCACCTTAACTCAGTGATTTCCAACTGGTGTGCCATAAGAATTTTTAAAATATGCAAAACCTGACTAGTCAGGAGCACTGACCTCTTTTCCCTTAGATTGCCAAATAAAAGAATGACAGTAGCCAACACAAAATAGCTGTCTGGTGTGAATGCCCTCCCCCTTTTTAAAATTAAATCTTTATTGTTGAAAGTATTTCATTTGTCCCATTTCCCCCCCGCCCTCCTTGACCCCTTCTAGCCTGCCTGCCCGCCTTTACCCCCACCCCCAAGTCCCAGGCCTTCACCACCCTATGGTCTGTGTCCATGAGTTATGCATATATGTATACAAGTTCTTTGGTTGATCACTTACCACCCACCCACACTCCCCTGCCTTCCCTCTGAGATTCCACAGTCTGTTCTACGCTTCTATGTCTCTGGATTCATTTTATTCATCAGTTTATTTTGTTCATTAGATTCCACATGAGTGAGATCATGTGATACTTGTCTTTCTCTGACTGGCTTATTGCACTTAGCATAATACTCTCCAGGTCCCTCCATGCTGTCTCAAAGGAGAATGCCCTCTCTTGAACCATAAATATATAGGTCATATAATACAGTTGCAACTTATTGGTCATGTTGCATAATAAGGTTGTATCTGATTGGTTAATTCTGGGTACCAAAAATCCTTATAAGTATATGCACCTGATTTTGAAAAAAGTAACTTTGGAGCAAAAAAGGTAGGTAATTATTATTGTTATTATTTTTTTTGTAAATTAATCAAAATTATACCAATTTTTTGTCAGCTTGGCAAAAAATATAAATTTTAGTAATTAGTTTATGTGTACCATGAAATGAAAAAGGTTGAAAATCACTGCCTTAAGTGACTGAAGATTTTGATATTCTATCAGTAGATGGTAGTAATAAGCCTAAATTATGTAGAGTGTACAAACATTTTCAAGGTTTTCACTATCCTTAATTCACTGAGTAACTCCTATGGAGTAGGTCAGCATTATCCATATGACTGAAGGGAAACAGAAAAATAAATGACCTATATCATCTGGCTAGGGACCAGAGATTACTTACTCTACCTGAGCCAGAAGCCTTCTCCCAGTTCACTGGGTGAAAACTGCATCAGAAAGATGGGATTCAATTGAATGTAGAGTAAAAAGGCAGAAGCTGTTTTGATTAGCATATCAATATCTATTTGACTTAAAGCTTAGCTACATCAAAGACATAGTTGAATTAATGGTAGCAAAAGAATGTGTCAAAGCATTTCTTTTATTTCAAATATGTTTTTTCTTATTTTGAAGAAAGGGAGGGAGGGAGGGAGGGAGAGAGAGAGGGAGGGAGAGAGAGAGAGAGAGAGAGAGAGAGAGAGAGAGAGAGAGAGAGAGAGAGAGAGAGAGAGAGAGAGAGAGAGAGAGAGAGAGAGAGAGAGAGAGAGAGAGAGAGAGAGAGAGAGAGAGAGAGAGAGAGAGAGAGAGAGAGAGAGAGAGAGAGAGAGAGAGAGAGAGAGAGAGAGAGAGAGAGAGAGAGAGAGAGAAAGAAAGAAAGAAAGAAAGGGAGAAGGAAACATTGTTTGGCTACCTCCTGTACACATCCCAACCAGGAATTGAACCCACAATCTGGGTATGTGCCCTGACCAGGATTCAAACCCACCACCTTTTGGTGCACAGGATGATGCTCCAACCAACTGAGCCGCATCAGGCAGGGCAAAGCATTTCTTTTTTACTACTTTATGTCATGAAAAGCTTTAAAAATGTCTTAGACCCTAGTCAGTTATTCTATATTAAGGGTTGTTTCATTAAAAAGTATAATCAGGCTAGACTTGCTTAAGGCAAACTCCCTTTGATATCTGGGTCTAGAAACAAACAAAAAACCTATTGGCATCTGAGTTAATAACTGAATTGTTAATTAATAATTGTTGAAGCAAACCCTAAACTTTAACATTTGGCACACACAACAAAATGGAGATTTATCCAATGCATACTGAGGTATCTTTGAAAAATTATTTGAAGAAGCAGGACAGAGGTGATGATAGAATTTAGTGGTCATGAATCACTAGGACAAAGTGGCATTCAGCAAAAAGAAAGAAACAGTTGTCACAACGGTGGGATAAGTAGAAATGGACTATATCTTGTGTAGTATGGGATGATAGGCTCAGGAAAGCCTGGCAGTGGTGTATCCCCCACTGGCAATTATGTAGGGCTGTTTGAAGGTCAACCAAAGGGTGAATTATGGATGATCTTTACAAACACTAATCTTCCCTTCACGTTATCAGAAGAGGGAAGAATTTTTAGAAAACAGCTCTAAACTCTCCTTCAGATTAACATTTCACAGTTAACAACAGTTACCTCAAAAAGAGAAGTATGAAGAGTAAGTAAATCCGGTTTCAGATTTACACCAGGAGTCTCTCTATAGCAACTGTGCAGGGGCTAATGGTCCTGAGAAAGATTTAGTTACAAGGTATTCCATTCTCAGGGATCTGATCTGAACAAAGTTGGCAAATGAAGGTGGTCAAGCATAAAGGGAGATGACTCAGGATGGACTGAGTCTGGAACAACTCATTCTAACGGCCCATGGTAGGCATGACCACAGCAGGTGAGGAAAGAGTAGCATCTTCTTCTTTCCACTGAGAAGTGATGGTCTTTAGCTGAGTGTAGAATTGGATGCCCTAAAGAGAACAAAGGAAGAAAGAGAGAAAGAGAGAATTAGCATATATTTTGGGGAGATTTCATGATTCCTCTTTTAATCAACTTTTGAACGCGGTGCTGCGAAGTACTACTCACTCTCCTACTTGAGGAATAGGTACAACTAAAATCCAATATATTGTTCATATAAGTTTATCTATAACATTTAGCATAATACCTGGCACATAGTAAACAGTCAAACCTTAGTTATCATTATGCTGATACTGGCCAATTCAACAATGTAATCTGTTAAACTTGTAGGTCATTCTGTTCCTAGAGCTGAATATCATGTGCTCCGAGGTCTTGAGGCATAGCTCAAATCCTGCCTCTACTCCTTGTTGACTGCCGTTTAACCTTCGGCCTTATCTGTGACATAATGTTCACCTCACAGCAATGTGTGAGGGGAAAATGAAATGGCATACAAATCTCTCCTTCCCATGAAGAAGAGAAAGGAGTGAAAGAATGAAATCTGTATTAGGCATCTCTGACAACTGTCAGTGATGAATAGCTATACTGAAGCAATAAAATCCACAATATCTTACAAATCTAAAGTAAAATGTCTGGTATACACATTCATTTCTAAATAATCTATAACATGTAAGCCAAAAAAAGTTCAGCATATTTAAGTCTTTATATCTACATGGTTTATTTTATAAGAATAGGCTTGAGCAAAAGAGAATAGACTATACCAGTGATGGCAAACCTATGACACACGAACTCATTTTTTTGGTTGATTTTTCTTTGTTAAATGGCATTTAAATATATAAAATAAATATCAAAAATATGTCTTTGTTTTACTATGGTTGCAAATATCAAAAAATTTTTATATGTGACACGGCACCAGAGTTAAGTTAGGGTTTTCCAAAATGCTGACATGCCGAGCTCAAAAGGTTCGCCATCACTGGACTATACAGATCTAACACCAAATTACTAGAAAGCTAAAAAGATATTGTTTGGAAAAAAACAGTAGTTTTATTAAAATACTCTTCTAGAATTACTTGACATTCTGGGCCATGTTAATATATTGAAAACAACTTTAGAGATTATTATATACTTTCAATATAAGATACAACTAAAGTTTACATTTTATTATGTAAGAACTAGAGGCTCAGTGCACAAATTCATGCACATGGAAAGGAAATTAATTAGAAGAAATATTTTAGAGGCCAGACAGGGACCGTGGGAGGTTGGCTCCAGTCCAGATTGGCCGGACCACAGCAGCAAGCTAACCTACCAATCAGAGCGTCTGCCCCCTGGTGGTCAGTGCATGTCATAGCAACTGATCAAGCAGTCGACCAAATAAATGGTCGACCAATCAGTCGGACACTTAGCATATTAGGCATATATATATATACCAGAGGCCCGGTGCACAAAAATTTGTGCACTCGGGGGGGGG
>NW_005371193.1:178927-198876 GCF_000412655.1 Myotis brandtii
TGGCCCGCCCCTATGGGGGCTGATTGGGGGTGGGGCCGGCCAGGGCGAGGGGGAATGGTTGTTTCAGTGTTCTGGTCATTCTGCCATTTGGTCGTTGGGCTTTTATTATAAAGGACTAGAGGCCTGGTGCATGAAAATTCAGCCCAGCCTGCACCCTCTCGCAGTCCGGGACCCTTTGGGGGATGTCCACCTGCTGGCTTAGGCCCACTTCCCGGGGCGGGGTGGGGATCGGGCCTAAGCTGGCAGTCAGACATCCGTCTGGCAGCCATGGAGCCCTTGAGGGATGTCCGACTGATGGCTTAAACCTGTTCCTCCTGGGCCGCACTGCTGCTGCACTTGTAGCCATCAGCCTGACATGTGGCTGAACAGAGTTCCCCCTGTGAGAGCACACTGACCACCAGGGGGCAGCTCCTGCATTGAGCGTCTGCCTCTGGTGTCAGTGTGCATCATAGTGACCTGTCATTCCGCCATTAGGGTCAATTTGCATATTACTCTTTTATTATATAGGATTATTATATAGGATGATATTTTCATTTCTAAAATACAAATTAGCAATTTAATTACCTGAGGATTTTAGACTTCAAACTCTATATGATGTCAGTCTTTTCCTGCAAGAAGCCTCACTTACAGAGTAACTTATAAAGAAATTTTTGTTAATAGTATAAACTAGTTAGTTTTATAAAAGCTGTCATTTTTGTCACAAACTGTATAATAAGCCTCCAAATAATCAAATTTTTTCTTAGCCAGTTAGCCACACTGCCATATTCTGCTATGTAAGTCCACTGTTAATTTTTTATTAACATGTAAAAGAGAGACCTTTATAGAAAAAAAATGTAATTTATTACTGAATATTCCAAAATGGCTGAATTTCTGTAGGACTATAAAAAACTTCCACTAACCCATTTGTTCAACATATGTTTGGGCACCTGCTCTGTGCCAGGTGCTGCAGATAAGTAACTAAAGGGTGATGAGGACTTCTTAGCATAGCTTAAAGATGACTTGTCCCTGCCTACCTCTCTAGCCTCATCTCTTACCCCACTGTCTTACTCATTCACTCCCTGTGCTCCAGACCATTTCTGCTGTTTGAATATGCCATGACTGTTCTTGCCTTAGGAAGTATGCACCTCCTGAAGAATGTGATAATAGTGGTAACTTAATCCTCATAACCTCATGAAATATAGGTATTGTTGTTATTTTCATTTTACAGATGAAGAAATCTGAGACAAAGAGAAGGTATCTCCAAAGTCACACAGTTAATAACTGGCCAAGCTGGGGTTTGAACCCAGGCAATTTGGTTTCAGATCTGCTTTTGTTCAGTGCTGTATTTATAGTGCCTAGAATAGTGTTTGGTACAAAGAAGGTGCTCAAAGAAATTTTTTGTAAGTGAATAACCATTACAGGGAGAAATATGTGGATTGGTGGGAGCACATGAGGGCATACCCAACTGAGCACTGAGGAAAGGGCTGGTGGCAGTCAAGTGGTTTTCTGGAGGAGTCCATTCTTTAAATGGAGACATGACAGGTGATTAAGAGTTAGTCAGATGAAAATGAGGAGGCAGAGGAGAGGGCATATATAAAGGCTTGGACTTCCGT
Organism: Myotis brandtii; assembly: GCF_000412655.1. Classification (NCBI taxonomy): domain Eukaryota; kingdom Metazoa; phylum Chordata; class Mammalia; order Chiroptera; family Vespertilionidae; genus Myotis; species Myotis brandtii. Next base: position 180,520 of record NW_005371193.1, read on the forward strand.
ATGCTTTTTCCCTAAAACTCTGTTCTCTTTCAAATCTTTTCTAGGAGACCTACTGACAAGCAGTGCTGAACAATGTATGACCTCACAGAGGCTGCTGGCAGACCCTTCCTTGCAGAATCCTTGTTCCTGAATATATAAAAGTTTCTTAGAGGAAAAGACATTTAAAAAGACTTTGTTACCTGTTTGCCATAGAAATTGGTGTCTCCCCTGAAGGAAGATCGAGAGCCAGTGAATGAGAACATTGGTAAAGGCACTGGAATGGGGACATTCACACCCACCTAAAGCAGAACAAATCCACATCAGATATTAAAAAAAGGACTCAAACAAAGGAACTCTCCATTTAGAAGCATAAATGCGTGGCATTAGAGAGATCAAGTTTAAATACCCACCTTCCACCCTATATCCACCTCACTGAACTTTTATTCCTGAGGAAGAAAATGGGGCATTGTGGGAGATCAGAGCGGTAGCAACTGATCACTGTTTACCATCTCCCCAGGAAACAGTAAATGGCTATAAGAATCTCCTAAAAATTATTTTCACAAACCTGTCCAACATCCACCAAGTGGGAATATTTCCTAGCGGTGGCTCCATTGGTGGTGAAGATGGCAGTTCCATTTCCATAGGGGTTATCATTTACAATCTTGATGGCTTCATCCAAAGTATCTGTCTCCAGAACCACAAGAACTGGACCAAAAATCTCCTCTTTGTAACAAGTCATATTTGGCTGCCAGGAGTGATGCATCCAGAAAAGAAGTCAGTATTTTATGCTTATTTGTTAATTTAGAGCCCACTGTTTACATAGACAACTTTCATGTTAGTAATCTTTTTTCATTTTAAAGCACTTATTTTTTTAAAGTGCTTTCTTGCTGTGTTCCGTCTTCCAAGCTACCAATCTTTATCAATAACTTGAAATTCCCATTAATTACAATTACAATCCTTTCCTTTAAGCACTATTTTTAGGTCCCATGACCCATCACTAGCTTCCTCTTTTCTAATTGTATAACCTGTTTATACAATTATTATGTTACTGAAAACTTACATGAAAATTCATTTTTTAAATAAATCAAATATATATTTAAAATACCCCAGGAGATTTCTTTCTATTTAAAGAAACCCCGTGCTAAGTTTTCTATAACATAAATAATCCATTCTCATTCATTCCTTTGTTTCCCAAATGAGTCTGCACATTTATATTTTGATAGCAGGTTACATTAAACATACAAAACATTCTTTACCACTGTAGCTAGTCAGCTGTGTTTGTTATTTATAAGTGGGTATTTTCCTCCATGGTTCTTTGGCAAGAGATTTCATAATTTCTACTACACTTAATTCAACTTAATTATTCAGGATTTTAGTAGGATTTTTGGGGACATAAGTATTTCAAAAAAAGCCTCCTAACCTCAACTTAAGTCATTAATTTTAGCTGAAAAACGTGTAGAGTTTTAATAAATAAACATTTTTATTTGATAATAAAAATTATCTTCCTTTTGTCACTTTCTGGTAAAGATGCAGCTAAATTTAGAGCACAGAGTAAGTACTCAATAAATATGGGGTGGTTGATATGTTGATGGAAACACTGCAATAACTAAGCTAGGAATAAGAAGGAATGGGAAAAAAATTGACATTAAACAAATAAGTAACAAGTATAAGATAGGGATTAGCAAAATATGGTCATTGGGCCAAATATGGCGTGCTGCCTGTTTTTATACAGCCAACAAGCTAAGAATAATTTTTGTTGTTGTTATTGTTAATCCTCACCCAAGGATATTTTTCCATTCATTTTTAGAAAGAGTATGGAAAGGAGGGAGGGAGTGGGGGAGAGGGAGAGAGAAAGAGAAACATTGATGTGAAAGAGACACATTGATTGGTTGCCTCCTGCATGTATCTGACCGGGGCTGGGAATGGACTTGCAACCCAGGTACTTGCAGGACTGGGAATTGAACCCATGACCCTCTGGTGCTCAGGCTGATGCTCTAACCACTCAGAAACGCCGGCAAGGGCTCTATATTTTTTAAATGGTTGAAAAAAATCAATCATGGCATATAAAATTATTTGTAATTAAAGTTTCATTGTCCATAATAAAATTTTAACAGAACACAGCTACATAATGTTAATAGTTGCTTTCATACTAATATGTCAAGAGTTGAGTAGTTGTGACAGACATTGCATATCCCTGCAAAGCCAAAAATATTTACTATCTAGCCCTTTATGAAAAGTTTGCTGAATACTAGTAGAGTAGAAAGAGATCATGAGTGAGAAGGGAGGTTAAATCAGACTCTAGATAAAATAACTGAATAATTCTGGCAAGAAATGAAGTCTCTAGTCATTAAATGTTCTTTATTTATAAACTAGAGGCCCAGTGCATGAAATTTGTGCAAGGGGCGGTTCCTCAGTCTGGCCTGCACCCTCTCCAATCCGGGACCCCTTGGGGGATGTCCGACTGCCTCTCACAATCCAGGACTGCTGGCTCCTAACCGCTCATCTGCCTGATCGCCCCTAACCCCTCTGCCTGCCTGCCTGATTGCCCCTAACTGCTCCCCTGCTGGCCTGATGGCCCCTAACTGCTCTCCTGCTGGCCTCATCGCCCCCTAACCGCCTCTGCCTCACCCCGCACCCAGACCCAGGATTCCCACCTCCGGCCAGTCGCAAGCACCCGGGACCCAGGCTTCCCTCCCTCTGGCTGGCCAGCCCCGCACCCAGACCCAGGATTCCCACCTCCGGTCAGTCGCAAGCACCCGGGACCCAGGCCAGCTTTGCCTGGGTCGGCTGCAGCCGTAGGGGACCGTGGGTGGGTGGCTTCATCTGGGAAGCAGCTGCAGGCGCCAGGTGCTGCAGGGCAGGTGGCTTGTCCCTTTCCTGGGCTGCAGCCACAGGAGCTGGCATCCGGGACCCCGGGATGGACGGCTTGTCCCTCTCCCGGGCTGCAGCCTGGCTGGTACCCATACCTCTCTCATGAGCTCATTTGTGCCTGGCTGGTCCCCGTTCCTCTTGTGAGCTCATTTGTACCTGGCTGGTCCCCATTCCTCTCTTCCCAGTGTTGAGTGTCTGAGCAGTTCCGGCACAAGGGCACGAGGGTGTGAGGGAGCGATGACCATTTGCATATTAGCTCTTTATTATATAGGATTGGAGGGAAGAGATAACATAGCCTCTAAAGTGCCTTCCGCTCCCATATCTGGGAAACAAATAATCCAGAGTTGTTTACCTTGACATTTGAGATGATGGTTGGTCCAACAAAGTTGCCATTTTCATAGCCTTTGACTTTAATATTTCGACCATCAAGAAGGATGGAGGCTCCCTCCTTTGTTCCACTATCAATCAGATTACAGACTCGCTCTTTGGCCTGGGGTGTGATCAGAGGGCCAAGATCAGCTCCAGGCTGGTCTCCTATAAACAACACAGAAGTGTTTAAGGTCTTCAATAACATAACTTATGACTGCTAACTGAAGATTAATCTAAACAGGTACAGTATAAAGAGAGGCAATGGTAAAAAATGATATGATTGCTCCCATTGGCCAAAGCCAATGTTAAAACCAAGAGCTTGGTTTTAACAAATGCAAAGTCTAAAGGAGCTAGGCAGATAACATATTACCTGCGTTGACTCTCAGGTTTTTGGCACGCTCCACCAGCTCTGGCAGCCACTTCTTAGCTTCTCCCACAAGGATCGCTGTTGAAAGAGCCATGCAGCGCTGACCAGCAGCTCCAAATGCTGCCCCAACCAACTGGTTCAGTGTATTTTCCTTATTGGCATCTGGCATGACTACCCCATGGTTCTTGGCTCCCTAAGGAAATATAGAAAGCACATGAATCTTCCTTGAGAAAATAAAATTATGCTAAAAATTAGGCAAATAATATGAGATTTCAAATGAACATTTAAGGTAAGACTAGAGAATTTATCCTTTGCTGCTTTGAGGATAGACTGATTATTTTGATACTGCTAAAGTCTTGGTAACATTGAGCAAGTCTCCAGATTACTTTCCCCCTTCTCAGTTGATAAGCTGATATATGTTTATTTAGATTAAAAAAAAAAAAAAGAACCCCAATCATCACATTTAAGTCAAACTGATAGGCTAACACTGCATCCAGGACCAATGAGAACTACTTTCTCTTTCCTGTTAGATAGGAAAGAATTTGTTGTCTGCTGGGGTTTCCAGTTACATGAATAGCAGTGTAAACAACTGCCAGTAATAATGCCAGTAGCCAGATGAAACAAAATAGGAGGTAGCCCTCTCCTGATAAACAAGTTCTGGAAAGAGGTTCCCCAGACTGGCTTGCTTCTAGATACACATCCTCATGAACTTCTATGAAGGATAACATCTGGTCATTTCCAAACATGTTTTTAGATACAACTATAATTGACTACATGGATAAATACTATGCCAGCTACTTAATTTTATCCCATTACACATGGTATACTGTGAATTGGGAGGAACTTAAGTCAAACTGGCCAAAATACACTCAGCCATGAAAAGAAATAAGTAGGCATATCATGAAGTTTCCAAACCTGTGCTCGGGTGGCTATTCTTTATGCAATATTAGTCAAAGAGTGAGAAAGTAGCAATTGGACTTTATATTTAGTATCAAAGAATTGCCAACTATTTGACAAGGAACTAGTAAGAGAACAGCAAAACTATGCAATCTAGTAAACCACACATCTCGTATAGGGATATGGGGCTCTTCTCAGTGCCTTAGTCTGAACTCTTAGGGAAGAAGATATTTTGACATTAGTAGTTAGGATACGCCTTAAAAGAAGGAAAAGGTTAAAGGGCTAGAAAAGCATGGTATGAAGGAAGAAACAGGGCCAGAACCAGAATTCAGCTGTTACTGCTAAAGCTCAAAGAATATGAATAACATTCTCAGGGAAAGATGTGCCCCTTGGCACCCAAATTTGTTGTATAAGATAAAAGGTAATTAAAGTTGCTCGGCCAGTGTGGCTCAGTGTGGTTGAGCATCAACCTATGAACCAGGAGGTTAAGGTTTGATTTCCGGTCAGGGCACATGCCCGAGTTGCGGGCTCAATCTCCAGTGAGGGGTGTGCAGGAGGCAGCCGATCTATGATTCTCTCTCATCATTGATGCTTCTATCTCTCTCTCCATCTCCCTTCCTCTCTGAAATCAATAATATATATATATGTATATATATATACACACACACACACACACACACACACACACATACATATATATATTTTTTAAAAAATAAAGTCACTTAGAATAAACCTCATCACAATATTCATCATTAAAGGAAAGCTATTCGGGATGAAATGGGAATAAGGAAACATTGGCGTTAGAGTGGGAGGAGAGGCCCCTCTGCTGCAGGGCTGTTCTAGGTAATTTTAATACATATAACAAAGTTTGAGAGAAAAAAGGAATAAGAAGTCACCATGTTGGCTTGAACTCTCTTGCCATGTCTTGACCCTCTCTCGAAGATGTACTCTCCTGCCTGGTTGGATCCCACAAAGCTGATTGCTTTGATATCCGGATGATCACAAATGAAGTTCACAGCTTTAAGAAGAAAATAAATGATCACCATAAAGGAACAAATGGCTATGGGTTTCTCAACATAACAAATTTCCCCTTTTCCCACTGCTATGAGGGAGAAATTTTCATACTTTTGTGTTTCAATGCTGGATTCCCATTTTGAAGTTCTCTCTTTCTTTGTCCTCTTAATTCTTTAAACTATAAAGTCTATTTAGCATCTTCCCTTTCATTATTTTTCTCATTTGCTATTCCAGAATTTCCACTTTTAACTCTGAAACTTACAACTTCTATTTTTCTTGAAAACAACAGCCCTTCAGAGCATTTGAGATCGTGCTTCCTGGCACTGTCCTCAGTTTGGGCTCAAACACACTCTTATAAAATTCTCCAAAATAACAGCTCTTCAATACTCAACACTTCTGTTATTTAAGAATATGATATTTCTTCAACTGTCACTACATACCAGAACTCTCAGATACTGCTGTGCCCTTATGTGAGAGACAATATAGCATAGTACATTCATGTGCTGCTTAACGACAGGGACAACGTTCTGAGAAATTCATCATTAGGCAATTTTGTCATTGCGCAAACATCATAGAGTGCACTTACACAAACCTAGATGGTATAACCTGTGGTTCATAGGCTACAAACCTGTACAGTATGCTTCTGTATAAAAAATATGAGATTAAATTAAACACAAGAGAAAATGATGCAATCAACAGGTGCAGTAAACGTGAGATGTATAAGGCTGCTGCCAGCATAATATGACATACTATTTTACAGCAAACTTCTTTTTTAAGTAGAAAGAGTACACTCTAAAATACCAAAGAGAATAGTATAGTAAGTACACAAATCAGTTATATAGTCATTTATTATCATTATTAAGTAGTATGTATTGTACATCATTGCATATGCTATACTTTTCTATACCAGCATCACCACAAACGTGTGAGTAATGCATTGCACTACAATGTTACCATGACTACAATGTCACTAGGTGATAAGAATTTTTCAACTCTATTATAATCTTTTTGGTCCACTGTTGTATATGCAGTCTGTTGTTGACCAAAACATCGTTATGTGCCACATGACTATATTTAAAAGTAAAAACCAGGTTCAGCCTTCCTGGATATATACATCTTGGCTCTGATAGGTTTTAGCAGTGTGACTTTGGGCAAATTACTTAATTTCATTATGCTTCAATTTTCTTATCTGTAAAATGGAAAAATAGCATCTATCTAAATGGGTTCTTATAAAGATTAAATGAAATAATATATGTAAGATACAGGAAACAGTGCCTGAAACACAGAAGCAATTTTTAAGTAGTAGCTATTATATGAATTAGAAGGCTTTTAGTCTCTCTGAGGTCCATAAAGTGAGTCTCTGAATTAAAAATCCTCATAAATTATCTCAATATTAAAGTGAAAACTTTTTCTTTAATCTTATCTGTGTCTTGCCCTAATCCATATTTCTTTGTCCCAATGTATTTCGTAGGGCAAGAAGCACTGCTACTCCCTAGTTAGTTACCTTAGCACACAGACAGCAAAACAGTTAACAAATATTACCTTCAAACATGGAGGTAACTTAGTAAATCCCTTCATCCCTACGTTCCTCATTCTAGAACACCCATCACCACTCAACACCTTGATATTTGGGAAGCCAGATTAAGTGCCATGTACTGAAAGGCAGTTACCGTCATGTTGTCCATGGATGATGTTCAGTGTTCCATCAGGGGCACCAGAGTCCTGAAGCAACTTAGCAAGAAGCATAGTTGCTCCAGGGACTCGCTCTGATGGTTTCATTAGGAAGGTATTTCCACACACCATGGCCATGGGAAACATCCAAAGGGGGATCATGGCAGGAAAATTGAATGGAGCAATGCCTGCACACACCCCCAGAGGCAGACGGTAGGAATAAAGGTCCATGTCTTTGGTGATGGATGGCATGGTCTCTCCCAGCAGGAGGGATGTCACACTGCAGGCATGCTCAACCACCTCTGCAACAGAGAAGAAGCAGTCAGGCCAGCAGCTGCCCACAGGGTACACTACCTGCCTTTGTCACGCTCCAATAAGCCCTGAGGGCAGGGAGTGGCTCAGGCCAAGGACAGAGGGAAGAAACACTGACTTGACCTTCCATGAGAGAAGGGCTTGTGCAAAATGAGATTCTCTAAATGGGAAAAAGACAGTGAAATGTACATACCTACTGGAAGATCAGTTGAGTAAGACAAAAAATGAAGTAAACCAATTTCATAGATTGCTGAGAAGTATTGCCATTCTCCACAAGTATTAAAAAAGATATCATGGGATCACGAAATCAACATAAAGGAAGAAGCAATCCCTCATTAAGGGATCTTTGCCTCCCATTTTCTTTTGCTCCTTTCCCAAATGTCCCTGAAGCTCCCCAGGAGGGACACCCAGCTTACGAAGGCCTCGAAACACATCTCCTTCAGCATCCGCTAGGGTCTTCCCTTGTTCCAGAGTGATTAACCTGGCAATTTCTTTCTAGAGAGAAAACACACAAATAGAAACCAATACAAGGGTGTGTCTCCTTTTAGTTCTCAGGCAGCAAAGGAAGGACGAAACTGGGGAGAAGTAATATGAAAGAGAACCATGATCTACGTCTCTCTGGACTGAACAGTGAGGGAGTGCAGCTAAAAGGGCCTCTGTGGGTGTGACAAGTCTCCTATAGACAACAGTTTGGAAAATGGTGTCATTCAGATTTCTTACCAAGTTTTCTTTAATAAGTTGTTGATAGCGAAGCAGAACCTGCTGACGGCTTAATACTGAAGTGTCTGCCCATGCGGGAAAAGAACGTTTGCAGGAGGCAACAGCTGCATCCATTTCAGCCTTGGTGGCCTGAGGGACCCGACCAATGACCTCATTGGTGGCCTGATGGGAAAAAGCAGCCCATCATCCTTTGCCCCTGCCTCGCCTTCTCCATTTTTCATGGCTACAAAGGCAACACTACGTGCTTCATGATAGACACCCAGGTCCCCACTTTCCCACCATGTTCCCAGAATTCTAGGCTAGTCAGTTTAAGCAGCTTTGCTTACTGGGTTGTGGATGTCGATCCATTTGTCACTTTTGGATTCAACAAATTTCCCATCAATGAAGAGCTTTACAGTTGGCTGGAAAAAACAACAATAACACACACACACACACACACACACACACAAAATACTGTATTAGTTAATTGTTTTACTTTTCTCTCTATCACAAAAAGGAAGGAATTTGGCTTGATAAGGAATCTACTGCTCTTTAGAAATGTTGCCACTCCCAAAGCGATACACAATAGACTTGTTTATAGTGTTTGTTAAGATGTGGCAGAGTCTCTGAAAACTGTGATCTCTCTGAAAATAGGAAATTTCCAGCTAATCACACAGTGGAACTTCATGAGTAAACACATGGCACTGTAAAGCTTACACTAAAAAAGCAGCAGATTGTGTTAACAAAGATTAGCTCTATTGTGACTTCTTGGTCCAGCTGATGTTCTGTTACATTAGCATGATAATGTCTTACCTTTATGATCAAAATATATGTATATTTTTAATCCTCACCCAAGGATATTTTTCCATTGATCTTTTAGAGAGAGCGGAAGAGGGGAAGACTGAGAGATACATTGGTGTAAGAAAAACACATCGATTGGCTGCCTCCTGCATGATCCCTGACCGGGGCTGGGAGGTGCCTCGACTGGGGAGGAGCCTGCAACCAAGGTAAGTAGCCTTGACTGGAATCGAACCCGGAACCTATTGGTCCACAGGCCAACCTCTATCCACTGAGCCAAACAGGCTAGGGCTATGATCAAAATATTTTAAAAATGTTTTTATCTGTGATTTTTTTTCTGAGAAGCTCACTTTTGTTAAATTTCCAAAAGGGTCTGTGGACCAAAAAAAGTGAAGGGCGACTGTGCTACAGTGTGTGCATGCTTTGTAGAAAGGATTTTTGAGCACCAGTCCTATTTATTAGATTTAGGTACTACATATGGCTGACAGACACAAGGTCTGTAAAAACAACTCTAAAGGTTATCAAGAAGTACAAATCACCTGGCGGGATCAACTAAACATCTAGAAGCCATGAAAATGTTTGTAACTTTTCACACAGTTATCTTATTTCAGAAGAGAAATAATCTAAAAGAAGTAAAAAAACAAACAAACTGTAAATAAATGTTTGTAAAACAATATTGAAAAACTGAAGCAATCTAAATGTTATATGGGGAAAATATGAGTTAATTCAGGTTATGTATACTTAATGGAATATAACGCAGCCATTAAAATCCTAACATAATAGACATATTAAATAAGAAAACCCAGAAGAAAGTTTCACATATACTCTGATCACAGTTACATAAAGAAGATAAATTTTGAGGAATATCCAAAAATTATACTGGATTCCTTCTCAGAAGTCAACTTTTCATGCCAAATAAACTCACCACTGAAGAAGAGAAGGAGGATGCTGAATACCAAGTGGAGTTCACCTTGGAAGAAACCTGTGAGGTAAAAGAATGATTATTTTTATAAATGAGAGCAGAAAATTATTCAAAATGTAGTGAATGGCTACTATATGCTTAATATTATACTAGTTATTGTGGATATATGAAAAAGGACTTGATGTTTGTTGTTCTCAAGGGTCATAGAATCTTTGAAAAGACATGAGACTGAGATACAGCAAATTGAGAAAACAAGAAACTATAATGATAGTATCCTGAATTTCTGGACAGTCCTGATTAAAAAAAATAATTTTTGCCCAGCCAGGCTGCTCAGTTGGTTGAGCATTGTCCCTGGGCACATACTTAGGTGGCGAGTTCAATCCCTGCTGGTGGTGCCTATGGCAGGCAACCAATTGATGTTTCTCTTGCACATCGATGTCTGTCTCTCTTTCTCTCTATTTCCCTTCCTCTCTCTAATATCAATTAAAAATACTTTTTCTTTCATTAGTCCATATTTTCCTAATTTTTGGCCTGGAAAATGTAGTCACCATAAATCTAACAATATGAAAACACTTAGCATGGTATCCAACACAATAGGTGTTGAATGTAAGACAGTATATAACCAAGTATCAAATATAAGTATAATATGCCCATACAAATACTTAAACACAAATGTTCAGAGCAGCTTTATTTATAACAGCCCAAAACTTAGAAATATACCAAACGTCTACCATTAGATAGGTGACTAGAGGAACTAATATCCATACATTGGACTACTACCCAGCAATAAAAATGAATGAAACCACCTGAATAATTATAGTAATATTGAGTAAAAGAAGTCATACATAAAAAGAGTACATACTGGATAACTCATTTATATAAAACTAGAAAATTCAAACTAATCTGTAGTGTCAGAAAGCACATCAGTGGTTACCTAAAGATGATGTGGGAGGTGGAGAGCAGAGGGTAGAGGGTAACTTTTGGGGATATGGATATAATCATTATCTTGATTGTGATGATGTTTTCATAGGTGTATACAAATATTAAAACTTATCAAATTGTACATTTTAAATATATACAGTTTCTGTCAACTTCATTTCAATAAAGCTATTTTTTAAAAATGCCACATGTACCTTAGAGATTATGATTAGAATACTGGAGGGGGGTCAGTTACAATAACTCTCCAAATCAAGCATGTCAAACTTGCGGCCTGTGGGCCACATGCAGCCCACAACGAATATTTTTGCAGCCCAGCCAATATAATGGTATGTAAGAAACATTTTAATAAAATTTCATAACTTAATTTTTATAATATCCTGTTATACATAACTAGAGGCCCGGTGCACGGATTCGTGCACATTGAAAGTAAATTAATTAGAAGGTGGCCGGCTAGGCGAGATGGGCTGGACATGCTCTGGAGCCAACCTCCCATTCCCTCCTCAGCCAGCTGCACCTGGGGCAGTGCTGGGGCTCGAAGGGCGTCTGTGGAGTGAGTGGGATCCCTCTGGCAGGGGGGTTCCTCCAGAAGGTGGGGTCCCTTGGCCTGGCCTGCGGGGATTGGGCCAAAACCAGCAGTCTGACATCCCCTGAGGAGTCCTGGAGAGAAGCCACTCTGCAAAGTTGCTGTTGCTCGGCAGCTCCTGCATTAAGTGTCTGCCCCCTGGTGGTCAGTCCATGTCATAGGTACTGGCCTGTCAGCTGGTCACTTAGCCTTTTATATATATAGATTATTAATAATGAACTATAACATTCCCTGACTGATTACTATAATTGTGTTGCGTTCATTTCCCTTGTGCACCTTACACGTAGGCGCACCATTTCTCTCCACTAATACTAGCAGCGAATATTTTAGTAGCCTATTGCCATGTCATTAGTCTTGGACTGACTTATTTGGTGTATGCATCAGGAAATATTTTGGCCTTTGGAGAACAAGAAAAATACGTTTATTTGTGTTATGCTTATTAATTTGTGCAGTTATTCAGTGTCTGGTAGGTTAATGTTCAAGAAAAAATATTAATTTTTATTAAAATGTTCTATTATTTTATGTTAACAATTAATCATTTATATCAGCCCTTTGTATTGAGCATGTCTCTATCGAAATAAACCTACATTTCTATAAAAATTGAAGCTTTTGTTTTTTGGCGGCCCACATAAACTTAAACCTTGTTTATTTGGTCCGTGTTAGCCTTTGAGTTTGACATGCTTACTCTAAATAAATAGTTTGTATATGTTATGGAAGTTGATTTAATAAATATTAAAGTCTAATCAAAGTGAGCAATATGAAATACCTTGGACTGGAATATATTAACCTATTATCTTGTCTGAATAGAGAACACATTAACGAAAGGTTTAGCGCTGCATGAAGTGCAAGAATTTGTGCATCTGTAGCACTGTCCAGGAGAAAGGGTACTTTGGACCAGCAACATTTTAATAAAATTTCATAACTTAATTTTTATAATATCCTGTTATACATAACTAGAGGCCCGGTGCACGGATTCGTGCACATTGAAAGTAAATTAATTAGAAGGTGGCCGGCTAGGCGAGATGGGCTGGACATGCTCTGGAGCCAACCTCCCATTCCCTCCTCAGCCAGCTGCACCTGGGGCAGTGCTGGGGCTCGAAGGGCGTCTGTGGAGTGAGTGGGATCCCTCTGGCAGGGGGGTTCCTCCAGAAGGTGGGGTCCCTTGGCCTGGCCTGCGGGGATTGGGCCAAAACCAGCAGTCTGACATCCCCTGAGGAGTCCTGGAGAGAAGCCACTCTGCAAAGTTGCTGTTGCTCGGCAGCTCCTGCATTAAGTGTCTGCCCCCTGGTGGTCAGTCCATGTCATAGGTACTGGCCTGTCAGCTGGTCACTTAGCCTTTTATATATATAGATTATTAATAATGAACTATAACATTCCCTGACTGATTACTATAATTGTGTTGCGTTCATTTCCCTTGTGCACCTTACACGTAGGCGCACCATTTCTCTCCACTAATACTAGCAGCGAATATTTTAGTAGCCTATTGCCATGTCATTAGTCTTGGACTGACTTATTTGGTGTATGCATCAGGAAATATTTTGGCCTTTGGAGAACAAGAAAAATACGTTTATTTGTGTTATGCTTATTAATTTGTGCAGTTATTCAGTGTCTGGTAGGTTAATGTTCAAGAAAAAATATTAATTTTTATTAAAATGTTCTATTATTTTATGTTAACAATTAATCATTTATATCAGCCCTTTGTATTGAGCATGTCTCTATCGAAATAAACCTACATTTCTATAAAAATTGAAGCTTTTGTTTTTTGGCGGCCCACATAAACTTAAACCTTGTTTATTTGGTCCGTGTTAGCCTTTGAGTTTGACATGCTTACTCTAAATAAATAGTTTGTATATGTTATGGAAGTTGATTTAATAAATATTAAAGTCTAATCAAAGTGAGCAATATGAAATACCTTGGACTGGAATATATTAACCTATTATCTTGTCTGAATAGAGAACACATTAACGAAAGGTTTAGCGCTGCATGAAGTGCAAGAATTTGTGCATCTGTAGCACTGTCCAGGAGAAAGGGTACTTTGGACCAGCAGACAAACCTTCTAAATGCCTATTCTGCTTCTTCCTCCATTCCTCACAAAAGCTAGCTCAAACCACCAATACTGTCCTGGAGCCCACCATGTCTTATTTATAGCCATGTCCCCAATACCAATGTGGTACATAGTAGGTGTTCAATAAATATCTATTGAACAAAAGAAAGGTGCATTGGGCTGGACTCCCTCCACCTCAGATTAGTTTAGGTGTTCCTCTTTTTGTACTCCCATAGCAGACAATACTTCCCCTATCAGGTTTATTTGTCTCTGTTGTAATTGCCTAAGTACTTGTTACCCAAAAGATTGTAAGTTCCATTAGGATAGGCTTGTTCACCTGCTTTAAAAATATTTGTATTGCCCTAATCGGCTTGGCTCAGTGGATAGAGCGTCAATCCTCGTAATGAAGACTCCTGGGTTCGATTCTGGTCAAGGCACGTACTGGTTGCTTTACAGAGTTATTGTGATCAAAACTGTACAGATATGAAAAATGGTTGGTGTTTAATAAATGTCATTATTATTTTATTATTATAAATACTTACTTGTTCTCACTCCTTGCTATTTAAAAACTTATCAATTCTCTTAAAACTTCCAACTCTGCTACTTCCTCTCTTACTGTCAGGAGCTGACTTTGCTTTCCTAAAGTTCAGAGGAAACAGAAACCATGAGATGAGAATTTCCTACTAGCAAATCTATAAAATTGACCTGCAATTATACCCATCTTTTTTTCCTTCCTCCCTCTTATAATGGAGAAAGTAGCTAGCAAGCTCTGTGAGAACAAAGTGACTGGGAGACAGAGGTGCACAATCAATATCTGTGGGCTGACTGAAATGGTGTCTGTCCTCCAGTCTAAGGCTAATCCATGCACCAACCTTTCCTGCTGCCTCTTGTTTTTTGGGCCCACATAAACTTAAACCTTGTTTATTTGGTCCGTGTTAGCCTTTGAGTTTGACATGCTTACTCTAAATAAATAGTTTGTATATGTTATGGAAGTTGATTTAATAAATATTAAAGTCTAATCAAAGTGAGCAATATGAAATACCTTGGACTGGAATATATTAACCTATTATCTTGTCTGAATAGAGAACACATTAACGAAAGGTTTAGCGCTGCATGAAGTGCAAGAATTTGTGCATCTGTAGCACTGTCCAGGAGAAAGGGTACTTTGGACCAGCAGACAAACCTTCTAAATGCCTATTCTGCTTCTTCCTCCATTCCTCACAAAAGCTAGCTCAAACCACCAATACTGTCCTGGAGCCCACCATGTCTTATTTATAGCCATGTCCCCAATACCAATGTGGTACATAGTAGGTGTTCAATAAATATCTATTGAACAAAAGAAAGGTGCATTGGGCTGGACTCCCTCCACCTCAGATTAGTTTAGGTGTTCCTCTTTTTGTACTCCCATAGCAGACAATACTTCCCCTATCAGGTTTATTTGTCTCTGTTGTAATTGCCTAAGTACTTGTTACCCAAAAGATTGTAAGTTCCATTAGGATAGGCTTGTTCACCTGCTTTAAAAATATTTGTATTGCCCTAATCGGCTTGGCTCAGTGGATAGAGCGTCAATCCTCGTAATGAAGACTCCTGGGTTCGATTCTGGTCAAGGCACGTACTGGTTGCTTTACAGAGTTATTGTGATCAAAACTGTACAGATATGAAAAATGGTTGGTGTTTAATAAATGTCATTATTATTTTATTATTATAAATACTTACTTGTTCTCACTCCTTGCTATTTAAAAACTTATCAATTCTCTTAAAACTTCCAACTCTGCTACTTCCTCTCTTACTGTCAGGAGCTGACTTTGCTTTCCTAAAGTTCAGAGGAAACAGAAACCATGAGATGAGAATTTCCTACTAGCAAATCTATAAAATTGACCTGCAATTATACCCATCTTTTTTTCCTTCCTCCCTCTTATAATGGAGAAAGTAGCTAGCAAGCTCTGTGAGAACAAAGTGACTGGGAGACAGAGGTGCACAATCAATATCTGTGGGCTGACTGAAATGGTGTCTGTCCTCCAGTCTAAGGCTAATCCATGCACCAACCTTTCCTGCTGCCTCTTTTAAAAATTTTTTCTTTAAAAAACAAATATTTGTATTGCCCTAGCTGGTTTGGCTCAGTAAACAGAGCGTCAGCCTGCAGACTGAAGGATCCTGTGTTCGATTCCAGTCAAGGGCACGTACCGGTTGCAGGCTTGACTCGGCCCTAGTTGGGGTGCATGTGGAAGGCAACCAATCAATGTGTCTCTCTCACATCAATGTTTCTCTCTGCCTCTCCCTTCCCCTCCTTTCCACTCTCTCTAAAAACAAATGGAAAAATATCCTTGGGTGAGGATTAACAATAACAAAACAAAAAAATATATTTTTATGGATTTTTCAAGAGAGAGGGAGAGGGAGAGAAAAACATTGATGTGAGATTGAAACACTGATCAGCAGCCTCCTGCTCGCTCCCTATCGGGGTTTGAACCTGAAACCCAGGCATGTGCCCTGACAGGGAATTGAACCAGCAACCTTTTGGTGCACAGGATGACGCCCAACCAGCTGAGCCACCCGGCCTGGGCTCCTGCTGGCTCTTACACTTCCATCAATTATCCTTTCTTTCCTGTATCTTATAAACCTCTCTCCATCCAATAGCAAGGGTTCTCTATACCAGTGGTCGCCAACCATTAGGACCTCACGGACCACCGGTTCGCCACCGCTGCTCTATACTAATTACCTTTATTTCCTCATCTCCCACTAACTCTTCAATCTATCCAGACCTTCATGATTGAACACCAGTAACTTCCTACATCCCATGGACTCCATCATACTTGACCTCTTAGCAAAGGTGACATGGTGTGGAGGAGAGACTATGCCATGATGTGACAGCTATGGGGCCCTGCTAACTAGATCCTGGCCAGAACAAAGATTGCTTCCCAAAAGTCCCCCCAGGGACTATCTAATTTACCCCTCCCCTATGCCCCAAGCATGCTGGTTCCTGGAATAGGTCATTACCCCAACCCCAATCAAGCACACAAAACATTTCCCCCTTATCTGGGGTAGCTCATGCCCCAGTACCCCATCCATCCAGCCCTGTCCTATAGAACCCTTTAGTGCAAGCATGTCAAACTCAAAGGCTAACATGAGCCAAATAAACAAGGTTTAAGTTTATGTGGTCTGCAAAAAAACAAAAGCTTCAATTTTCATAGAAATATAGATTCATTTCGATAGAGACATGCTAAATACAAAGGGCTGATATAAATTGGTGATCGTTAACATAAAATAGAACATTTTAATAAAAATTAATATTTTTTTCTTGAACATTAACCTACCAGACACTGAATAACTGCAAAAATAAGCATAACGCAAATAAACCTGTTTTTCTTGTTCTCCGAAAGCAAAATATTTCCTATTGCGCACACCAAACAAGTCAGTACAAGACTAATGACGTGGCAATCGGCTGCTAAAATATTCACTGCTAGTGTTAGTGGAGAGAAATGGTGCGCCTGCGAGTAAGGAGCATAAGGGAAAGGAATGCAACATGATTATAGTAATCTATCATTAGCGAACGTTGTAGTTTGTTATTAATAATTATGTCTAACAGGATATTGTAAAAATAAAGTTACAAACTTTTATTAAAACTTTTTTACATACCACTATATTGGCTGGGCCGCAAAAATATTCACTGTGGGCTGCGAGTTTGACATGCTTGTTTTAGTGCCTGCCACATGGCACAAAGGATATCCATACCATCTTCCAGTCACCCAAGAGGAACCTCAGATATGTTCCCTTAATAAACTTTATGTAATAAAGGAATTGTCGGCCTTTCTTTGGTCTCTCAACCCTAGGAAATCCTATATAATAAAAAGCTAATATGCAAATTGACCGAATGGCAAAACAACCGGTCGCTATGACACGAACTGACCACCAGGGGGCAGACACTCAACACAGGAGCTGCCCCCTGGTGGTCAGTGGCTCCCACAGGGGGAGCACCACTCAGCCAGAAGCCAGGCTCAAGGCTGGCAAGTGCAGCGGTGGTGGCAGGAGCCTCTCCCGCTTCTGTGGCAGTCGGACATCCCCTGAGGGCTCCTAGACTGCGAGAGGGCGCAGGCTGGGCTGAGGGACCACCCCCCTCAAGTGCACGAATTTCGTGCACCGAGCCACTAGTTTTATATAACACAGTAATCATGCCCTCCTTCCTGAACCCCCTTTTCACTTGCCTTCTGTGATACCCGGGTATCTCTTCTTTCTCTTGGACTATTTCTCTGCCTTCTTTTCTAGTTCATTCTCCTCTGCCTGGCCACTTTGAATTGGGTCTTAGGCCTTCTTTTCTTCTTATGCTGCATACTCTCCTTGAGTGATTTTATCTCCTCCTGTGGCTTAAATAGTTAGATCCTGATGATGCCCAAATTTGTAGTTCCTAGCCAGAATCTTCCTCTTCAGGTAATATCCACATAACTATCTTTGCTCTATCTCTACTTATTATTTAGGTACAGGTTGAAAAAGCTGAATTCTTCTTCCCACCAACTTTTCTGCTTCCTATAGGCCACCTTGCAGTGAATGGGACTGCTTACTGTTCACCTAGTTGCCCAACCAGAAACCTGAATGTCATCCCAACTCCTCCCTTTCTCTTCACAGTGAATAAATTAAGTCCAGGCAATTTGTTCCCCCAGAAATCTTTGACTACACCCCTTTTCCTTTACCCCTCCTGCCATCACCTGTACCATCATTGTCTCTAACCTGGATTTCAATCTTAAATCTTGTGAACCTAGTTTCCATCTCATAGCCAGAGGGTCTTTCTAAAACACAAATCTGGTTAGATCAGTGATTCCCAAAGTGGGCGCTACCGCCCCCTGGTGGGCACTGCAGCGATCCAGGGGGGCGGTGATGGCCATAGGTGCATTTGGGGGCAT
>NW_005371193.1:198919-200066 GCF_000412655.1 Myotis brandtii
AATTAATTTCGAGGCGCTGAGTAATATTTTTTCTGGAAAGGGGGCGGTAGGCCAAATAAGTTTGGGAACCACTGGGTTAGATCATCCTTTTGTTTAAAACCCTCCAATGGCTTCCCACTGCCCTAGGGATAAAGACTAATCTTGATGTTGCTGAGAAGACTTACATAGTATCTTTACTTCTCTAGTTTCATAGGTTCCTCTGTGCTATGTTCCTGCCATTTGGAACATAGTTTGAGCTCTCTTTGTTCTTGCACAGGCTGCTGCTTCTTGCCTGAAATTTCTTCATTCCCTTGCTTGATTCATTCCTACTTTCTTCTCTACTTAGCCATCACTTTGGATCAGTTTTGTAGGTTTGCTAGTAGGAAGTTGAGGAAGTTCTCACTTTATGGTTTCTGTTTCCTCTGAAGTAGAAGAAACAAGGTTAACTCCTGAGAGTGAGAGAAGTAGCAGACTTGGAAATTTTCTTTTTAAATGTTTTCACTGATTTTTAGAGAGAGAGGCAGGGAGAGGGAGAGAGAAATATCGATTGGCTGTCTCCGGCATGCCCCCTACCGGGGATTGAACCTGCAATCTGGGCATGTGCCCTGACTAGGAGTGGAAGGAACCAGCAACTTTTCGATGCATGGGATGACAACCAACCAACTGAGCCATACTGACCAGGGCATTACTTAGAAGTTTTTGAGTCTTAATCTCAGGTCTAGGTGAAGTACCTAATTGTAGAGTTCATAAAACACCTGAATTCCTTTATTTCTCATGTCGTATTATGGAATAACATCTTAATTATTAAAGTCTCTCTCCCCTTAGATCACTATATGGTCCTCAGCCCCTTGCACTGTTCTGGAATAGAATAAGCACTCAGTAATATTTTGCCAAATGAAAGAATGAGTATACACCAAGCAATTGTTTGATATTAATTTTGTTTCATGTATACTCTCTTATAGGGCAGAAAATGCATGCATCAGTCAACTTGAGCATTCTAGGTTACTTAGTTTTATTTTTTTCACTTGCACAGAGCCTCCCTGCTGTGAAGAAGGCATAAAAGGCATTGCATTTGGTATAATAAAACTATCACATAGCCCTGGCAGGTTTGGCTCAGTGGATAAAGCGTTGGCCTATGGACTGAAGGATCCCGGGTTCGATTCTGGTC
>NW_005371193.1:200079-231298 GCF_000412655.1 Myotis brandtii
CAGCCAATCGATGATTCTCTCTCATCCTTGATGTTTCTGTCTCTCTCTCCCTCGTCCTTCCTCTCTGAAATCAATAAAAATATATTTAAAAAGAAAAAACAAAAACAAAAAATCTATCAAATAGTTTTTGACAGGTTATATCTATAGTTTCTTCATTGTTTCTTCATTTCCTAAGAAACAATCATTAGCACTGTTGCTGAAGAAACTACCCTAAGTCCAGTCACACCAAATTTCTTGTTCTCTAACCGTTTATTTTTGTACTTGCTTTACCAGGAACTCCCTTGTCCCCTTGGCTAAAGGCCTGCTAGTCTTGCAAGACTCAAGCCCAGAGCCAACTCCTTTTGGAAGCTTTTCCTGAACTGCACAGGTTGAGTCTGGGGCTCTTTCCATATGTTCCTGTAGTACTCTGTGCACTCCTATTATTTAGCAGTTACTGTTGCATTAAAATAGGGAAGCTTTCAGTGAGTATTTTATTTACCTCTCTTTTCCCAAAGCCTGGGGAGAGTGCCTGACACAGAAAGAGATGCCAAGACTTAAGTCCTGAATTTAGTTCCTAGTCAGGAAACCTTGGATGACTTCAGCCATAAGTGTCAGGTAACTTACTTCGTTATATTCATTAATTCTAATCTTCACAAACATTCTTTTTTTTTTTTTTCCAAAATTCTTAAAAACTAGAAATGGTGGAGCTGGGATAGAATCTCAGTATAATTGTGAAGCCTGTGCTTTTTTTAAAAAAAATCCTCACCTTAGGATATGTTTTTATTGATTTCTTTTTTATGGAGAGACAAATGAATTGAGAAAGAGAGGGAAAAACATGGATGAGAGAGAGAAACACCAATCAGTTGCCTCCGGCATGTGCCCTGACCGGGGATTGAACCCACAACCTAGCTCTGTGCCCTGACTGGAATCAAACCCGCAACTAACTGAGCCACCCAGCTAAGGCTGTGCTTTTTATACCTCATCACTGAGGCAAATCACTGAGATTCTTTAAGATTGGTTTTCTGAATGGGAATCAGAAAATACCACAAGAAGCAGAAGTTCTAAATTTTACTAACAACCATAATAGAGATGTTATGTTGACTATGTACTTAAATAACTGAAAACATGAACTCTCTCCTTTACAGGTCAGTTTGATAGTCCTCTAAATTTTTTTTAAATCCTCACCTGAGGCTATTTTTCCATTGATTTTTGGAGTGGAAGAGAGGGAAAGACAGAGAGAAATATCGATGTGAGAGAAACACAATGATTGGTTGCCTCTTGCATGAGCCCCAGCCAGGACCCAGCTGGGGAGGAGCCTGCAACCGAGGTACATGCCCTTGACTGGAATCAACCTGGGACCCTTCTGTCCGCAGGCCAACGCTCTATCCACTGAGCCAAACCGGCTAGGGCGATAGTCCTCTAATATTCATGACTGCCAGAATCTAGGCTACTCTTTATCAAAGTTTCATGTTACAGTAACTACTATTCGGCTAAGGATTACTATTTCTGTTCTAAACTCAGAAGTTTCTCCAAATGACTAAGAAAATAGTGTATTTCCAAAATAAAGTATATGGGGAGGGAGGTTCTTCACCTTGATGCAAAAGACAAAATATAGTGCCCTCTTAAGGATCTTTCTCTCTCTCTTTTTTTAATCCTCACCCATGGATATTTTTTCCATTGATTTCTAGAGAGAGTGGAAAGGAGGGAGGAGGAGGAAGACAGAGAAAGAGAGAGAGAGAGAAACAATGACAAGAGAGAGACACATGGATTGGTTGCCTCCCGCATGTGCCCTTGACGGGGAATCGAACTCGAAACCCTTCCGTCCCAGGGCTGAAGCTCTAATCACTGAGCAGCTGTCCAGGGCTAAGGCTCTCTTCTTAATGATTCATTGTGATTGAGGGGAGGGGAAGGAGGCAAAGGGAAAAAAGTAAATTTCATTAAAAGATTTCAAGGAGAACTGGAAAACACAGGGTGGAAATTTCGCTGTCTACGACTAAAAAAGGACACTAGAAAAAACAACACTTGGATCACAGTAAGAAATATACAAGTGACGCTAGATCATCTGACAAACCCGTCCAACCCATTCACCACACTTTCCCATTAAATAGCATATTTCAACATAGACCTTTGCTGACTCTGCTAAGAATCTTAAAAACGATTACGTTTCTGCAGCAGAATTCACTAGAAAGTGGTAAATACCAATATTATGTAAAAGTCCAGTAATATGAAGGAAGAAGTCCCCGGGTTGGAGGTAATGAGTAAGAGGGGCCATGCTGTCGGCAGTAAATCTTGCCTCCTCTTCTAAGTCCTTGCTCAGCCACGAACAAGAAGGGAAGGGCTATGGAGAGAGCTGGAGGTCACAGGCCTCAGGCATGAGCTCCTGCAGCTCCACCACCTCTCCGGCTGGCTCCCTAGGACCCAATCCCCCCGCACCCAGGCCCCATGGGCAATGCTGAGGGTGCACCAGCCCACTAAAAACGGACGTGGGAGCAGGAACTTGGGACTTACACTTGTTTTCTCTCACCTGTTTCAGATTTGTTTAGTCCCTGGCACGTGCTTGGGTCAAACTAGTAGCCTAGATATCTTTTTGCTTACTGCCAATACGAACACTGTAACTCTGCTGAGAAGAAGTTTAACAAAGTCTCAGCAAGCAAGGGGGCAGGCAGCCCGGGGCGATGGAAAAGCAAATGGCCACAGCTGGGGAAAACAGCACAGGGCTGCTTTGGGGGGGAAACCTGGTGTACGTTTCCAGAAGCAGATTCAAAGTTCACCCACTGACCCTCGCCCCTCAGTGCCTCCTCCCCCCCACCCCCTGCAGCTCGGATTAGAGACAGTGAAGTAAGGGTGGGGGAAGGAGACAATCTGGACGCTCCTGGCAGGTGAAAAGGCTCTAAAAAAGGTGACCCAGAGGGGAGTTTCGGGGCAGCGAGGTGGCAGGTACAGAGGTGAAGGGGAAAGAATGTGCGAGGACCAAGGAGAGGTGAGTGCAAGCGAGCGTGGCAGCAGAAAGGGGGCAGGGCTGGAGGAGGAGAGCGGGCCAGAGCCACAGGAGGGGAGGCTCAAGAGGAAAAGGGTGGGAGGGGCAGGATCCCACGATGGTCCGGGTTTGGATCCCACGAGGACGGACCTGGAGCGCGGGGGGTGGGACAGGGCCGGACAGGTCTTGTGGGAACAGCAGGGTCGGCCAGGATGGGGTTGACTCAGAGAGTGGACGGAAACGACCCAGTTCCTAGCTTCACGACCCCTAGGCGCCACCCTCACTCGCCTGCAGGATCCGAGCCCGCACAGCCGCCGCCGCCACTACCGCCGCCATGGTTCCCGGGGCCTCTACTCCCCGTGACTCCCGAGCAGAACTGCAGCTGCCAGACTTGGCCCTTCATCCTGCCGCGCCTCTTCATTGGTGGAGAGGGCCATTTCCCCGGCCAATCACTCGCCCTAACTCCTGACTCCACCCTCATGCCCAGTTTTGGGGACAGGCGATTGGTCAGAAGTGAAAGCGCTCTCTCCCTTCTCCCACCTCAGCAAATTCTGTTGGCGGAGGTAGGGAGGACGCCCCTCACTTGGGTGCTCTCCATTCAGCACGCAGGGAAGACGCCCCTTCACCGGGAGCCCCGATTGGCCACAGGGACGACTGCGGCCCCGCCCCCTCACTGAGGAAAGTAAATAAAGCCTTCCTAGAATTGGCAGGCGCTCCGCCTCCTCCAGTGCGTGAGGGGTGTGGCCAGCACTGGGGGCGGGGCTAGGCCAAGATCGCTCTAGAAGGGGCAAACGAGATGGGGCCTGCGAGTGGGGATACGGTTTCCCTTTGGGGGCGTGGCTTGCGGGTCCTCGCTTTCCCGCCGACGGTTGGTCGCGTCACGTGACATGGGTTGGAAGATGGCGTCTCCCACAGAGGGTAAGAGCCGGCTTAGAGATCCTTCGCCTGCCCCCCTGGCAACTTCCGCTCTCCGTCTGCCGGTCGAACTTGGGCTCCTCTCTTTCCCCCTCCCACTTCTCTTCCTCGGGATGCGGGTGCGTCTTCAGCTCGCCGATTCTTTACAGATGCTCCGGAGGAGCTCAGTTTCCCCGCTGTGCACCAGCCAGGTGGAGGGGGGCACCCGCGGGAGACCCATCCGGGCCCAGCCGCTCCCTTAGCCTCAGCTTCACGGAGGGCGGCGGCGGAGATTACAGCTGGGGGAAAGGAGGTGCCTTCTGGTAGCTTTCTTCTGGGGCGCCCCATTCGAGGGTTGGCTCTTTCATCTTTGATCGCCTGGCACTCTTCTCTCCCACCGTAGCTGGGATTGGTGGCCGACCTCATCCTCTTTCTGCCCAGATTGGTACGGTTGTCCTGGCAGCTCGAGAAGCGGGGGACCTTCCCGGCCCCTCGCCGAGCGAGTCCCAAGGAGAATGAGAATTGAGCTTTTGAGGGTAGTTCTGTACACGACTCAGTCTCTCTTGCTTCTGCCGTATGTTCCCCCGGGCCGAGGGAACGATTTCTGCCTGTATATTGTCCAAGGGGCAGGTCATCTCAGCAGCTAAGTTATGCGGGTGTGTGTGCCCTTGTGCTTCTGCGCCCGATCCGATCCTGCTTTGGGGAGTGAGGGTCTTGCAGTCATTTCTGCACTCAATTTTTGCTTCTCCTGCCCCCACCCCCACGTCCGTTTCACTGATATGTAGTTTACCCTCCTCACACCAACACAGTTTTGTGTTTGGAA
Organism: Myotis brandtii; assembly: GCF_000412655.1. NCBI lineage: Eukaryota > Metazoa > Chordata > Mammalia > Chiroptera > Vespertilionidae > Myotis > Myotis brandtii. Next base: position 204,753 of record NW_005371193.1, read on the forward strand.
GGAATCTTGGCACTTCATTTCAGGAATGAGGAAATTGGGGCCAAGAAAGCTGTACAGGTTACCTGGAAGGCATAACGCTAGGCGCGTTGGGAGAGGAAAAGATTAATCATTCATGTACATTCTCGCGGTTTCAGGTCTTATTTTAGCTGTCACCTCCCAGAGAGGCTTTCCCAGGACATGGCATCTGGATATGCCCCTCTTCACCGCTGTTCACGATCTCTGCCAGCGTAGTTATTGTTAACTTTGCCGCTTTCACACAGGGTCATAAATTCTAGATCTGTCTTGTTCATAGTTGAAAGAATGTTACTTTGGCTTAAGTTTCAAGTTAAACCGAGTCTTAAGTTTTTTTTGCGTGCAGGTAAACTGTAAAAGAAATTATGGGTGTTCAGCGCGGCCACAGTGGCTCTGTGGTGGAGCGCCCACCTATGAACCAGGAGGTCACGGTTCGATTCCTCGTCAGGGCACTTGCCCGGGTTGTGGGCTGGATCCCCAGTGTGGGACATGCAAGAGGCGGCCAATCAATGATTCTCTCTCATCATTGATGTTTCTATCTCTCCCTTCCTCTCTGAAATCAATAAAAAATATAGTAAAAAGAAAAAGAAATTATGGGTTCAGAGTCAAGAGAGATTCCGTTCCTTGCCTGGGTGCCCTCTGGGTAAAATGTCCTTCTCATGCCAGGAAAGAGAAAGAAGTGGGGGTGACATTTAAATAGTCAGCCAAGGGAATGGGGAGTTGTTTAATGGGCACTGAGTTTCAGTTTGGGAAGGTGAAGAAGTTCTGGAGATGGATTGTGATAATGGTTGCACAACATTGTGAATGTACTTAATGCCACTGAACTGTACACTTAACAAATGGTTAAAATGGTAAATTTCATTATGTATATTTTACCACAGTTTTTTTTTTAAAGCCAAGTGATAGAAGTAATTTCTGTTAAAAATTTTAGTTTATTACGAGGTTATTTTTAGATTTCTAAGTTTTGGAGGTTTTAGAGCTGTGTTCCTTGTATTTATTTTTTCCCTGTCTTCTCTCATTTCTTTTTCCTTTCTTTAACCAGGAAGAATATTGGAAACATTATATATTTCTTCCTTTGATCTTCTAGCAATCTCCATTGCTACTCTTTATGTGTAAAAATCTTTAGTTTCATCTTTTACAAAGTTTCACTTCTCCACCTAAACTTTTTTTTTTAAATATATTTTATTGATTTTTTACAGAGAGGAAGGGAGAGAGATAGAGAGTTAGAAACATCGATGAGAGAGAAACATCGATCAGCTGCCTCCTGCACATCTCCTACTGGGGATGTGCCCGCAACCCAGGTATATGCCCTTGACTGGAATCGAACCTGGGACCCTTCAGTCCGCAGGCCGACGCTCTATCCACTGAGCCAAACCGGTTTCGGCCTAAACTTTTTTTTTAATCTGACAAAATCAAGGGGAGCACTTTGGACTTAATTTCAGTTTCTAAATAAGTATATCTTCCTAAAATATTCCATTGCCTAGCTCTCTCACTTCTATTTGTAATGTTCTACCTGTCCTTGTCTTTAAAATTTAATTCAAATAATGTTGATATGAAAAAGATTAGGTCATTTACTCATTTGTCTTCTTTTTTTTTAATTGAGTGATTTTAGAGAGAGGGAGGAAGGGATGGAAAAGAGAGAGAGAGAGAGAGAGAGAGAGAGAGAAACATTGATTTGTTCCACTTATTTATGCATTCATTTGTTGAATCTTGTATGTTCCCTGGCTGGGGATCGAAACCTTGGCATATCTGGACAATGCTCTAACTAACTGAGATACCCGGCCAGGACCTCATTTGTCTTTTTTTTTTTTTTTTAAATATATTTTATTGATTTTTTACAGAGAGGAAGGGAGAGGGATAGAGAGTTAGAAACATCAATAAGAGAGAAACATCGATCAGCTGCCTCCTGCACACTCCCTACTGGGGATATGCCTGCAACCAAGGTACATGCCCTTGACCGGAATTGAACCTGGGACCCTTGAGTCCGCAGGCTGACGCTCTATCCACTGAGCCAAACCGGTTAGGGCCTCATTTGTCTTTTTAATGCTAAATTTGCTGGGACTTTTTTGAAAAGGAGAAAGCTGAAATCAAGTAAAGCCATCTAATTACTTAATGTATGAGAGTAAGCCTCACAGCAGATTCTGAGTTATGCCCCCAACTGTGGTTTTCATAAGGCTACCCCTGTTGGTTATTAGCTCCTACTCCCAATAAGCTTATTTTTGTTATTGGTAACATTCTTTGGAATTTGAAAACTGACACTTTGTGTTACAGTTTTCCTTTCTTACCAATTTGGATGCTTTAATTAAGGCAATTATTAGGGTCAAGTTCTTGACCAATTAGAATGCTATTGGAAATTCTCTTAGAACATTTGGGGGGCAAATTCAATTTAGAGAAAAGTTCATGTTTCAATTTAGAGAAAGTTCATGTTGAAAACATTTATATACATGTGCATTTTCTGGGGAGTGAGTCCATAAGTCCATAGCTTTTTTTCTTTTCTTCCAGATTTCAAAAGATGTGGCTTATTCAGAAAATGTTAAAAACTGTTTGTGTCATTAAATTACCTGATTTATGCAACTAGTTAGCATACTGAGCATATAATATGTACTCAACACATGTTAACTATTTTTAATATCCAGTATCTACTGTGTGCCCAGGCAAGAGTAGAGAGGAAATGGCATCAAAGAATTAGGCTGGATCATGTAGGATTTTATAGGGCATGGTAGGTACAAATTCACGAATTTAGCTGGGAAGAAGTCCTTTAAGCTGAAGAGTGACATGAACTAATTGGCATTTTTTAAAAAATCAGTTCTGGCTGCTTTGTGGACAATAGATTTGGGGGTAGGGAGGAGAAGGGATAAGAATGGGAAAAGGGAGACCTGTTAAGAGGTTATTGCAGTTGTCCAGGAGAGAAATCATGGTTTCTTGGTTAATTAATTTGGTTTGCGGGTGTATTTTGGAGATGGTAACTAGTGGATTTACTAATGGAGGGTTATGGAAGGGTGAAGGAAAGAGAGGCATAAAGAATAGGTGGTATCTGGGTTTTTGAGAACTGGGGTTTGTGGTAGTGCTATTTCTTGAGACATAGAGGACTGGGAGAGTATGGTTTTGAACATATTAGAATTAAGGGATTTTTCACATGTGTAAATGGAGAGAGATATCAAGTATTAGTTAGATACATAACTCTGAAGTTCAGGGAAAGACTGGGCCTGGAAATATAAATATGGAGTCATTGGCACAGTAAAGGCTGTGGGACTAGATGAGATTTTCTCATGAGACTTTAGGTGTAGAGAGTGAAGCCAGTTTAGGATGGGGCCTCAGTGAAAGAGGAGACTGAGGAAAAGGGGTTAGGGAGGAAGGAGAAAAACCAGCATAATGGTTTTACAGAAGCTGGAGGTGGAGTGTTTCAAGGAGAGTGGTCAGTGTGAAAGCTGCAAAGAGGTCACACAGGAGAGAACCGAGAAGTGACCACTGGATTTAGCAACATAGGTCATAGATAACCTTGACGACAACAGTTTCCATGCATATAGGAACAGAAGCCTGATTGTCATGGGTTAAGGAGAGAATGTGAGGTGAGGACGTAGAGGCAGCAAGATAGACAGACAACTCAAGCGCTTTTGAGAGAAGGAGTGGGGAGATAATGGAGTCAAGGAAGAGCTTTTTCAAAGAAGGGAAATTCTAGAGCAGGCTTGCTTGCTGTTGAGTATGAAGCAGTAGAGATGGTAGAAACTGATTGTGCAAGAAAGATATTATTACTCATGATACCTTTGACAGAGCAAGAGAAGATGGAATTCAGAACCCTAGCAGAGGAGTTTGTCTTGAGAGCAGGGACACTTGATTGTAACTGGAGGAAAGTCTAAGAGTATGAGTGAAGGTGCAGGTGGGTTTGCTGATACTCATTTTTTCTGACACCCCACTAAAACATTAGATATCGGAAAAGTGAGGTTTGATAAGGGAAAATGATTCATTTTTACAACATTTATTTGCAGTTATAGAACTCCGCTATCTAGACTTCCAGGTGAATGTTCCAGTATGTTATGTTCTTTGAGATTGAAATGTTTTAAAATGTAAACGAACATGTTTTGTGTCTTCTTGGCTCATCTGGGTATTTTGTTCCAGGGACGGATCTGGAAGCATCTTTATTAAGTTTTGAAAAACTTGATCGTGCCTCACCAGATCTTTGGCCAGAGCAATGTAAGTTTTTGGTTTCTTTATATCAGAATCAATGCAGGAGAACCAGTGCTACATTGAAGGATATTTTTTAAGGAGGTATTTAATGGTAATGGTTAAAATTTTAATTTTTCTTCAAAGGGAAGAGAATGAATTCTGTGGTCCAATGTTCAGAATAGCTGGTGGTTTACTTTTTTCAGGACACACTGTGACTTAGGAAATGATGGGGAGCCTTTAAAAAGTAATCATTAAAAAAATATATGTAATAAGTTCAGACAATTTATATAGAGAGATACTTAATGTATTTCCTCACCTCCTTTGATCACTCTTATAAAATCACCATTAGTTGTTTGATACAATCCTTTTGACCTTTTTAATATTTATTTAAATAAGCAAATAAATATATATTTTTAAGTATATAGAGGGTTTTTTTGTGTGTGTTTTTTGAGGGGGGCATTACAATGGGGTCATATGTACATGGTCTACAACTTAACTTATTCCACTTAGTGGTAGTAATTTATTAATGGATCCTTCCATATTAGTAGGTTTAAGTTTACTTACTTCTTTTAAAGTATAAATATACTTTAGTTTATGTTTTCATACCCTATTTGGAAACCTAAATTATATCCAACTTTTGATATTACAAATAATTTAATGATAATGAATATCCTTGCACAAGTAGCTTTGTGCACATGGGAGAGGATGACTGTGTATGAGAGTGACCATTTACTCACATACTAGCTGATATTGAATGTTACTGATCTTTATTTGTAGTTTGTATTTCTCTAAGTGAGATTGAATATCATTTTATTTTTACATATCTGGCTTTTTATGTGACTCTTCCTGTAAGACATTTAAATAAACAATTGGATTGGCAGACCCATGTACCTACAAAGGAAATTTAAACTTTTATCTGGTAAGAGATATTATATCTTGCCACCCTCCCAGTTAGCTAATTCCCGATCCTTCAAAGTTTAATTGAGGAAGCTTTCCTGCAGCCTCACCCTCAGTCTGATTTAGATTTACTTTTTTTTTGGTGATGGTGGGGGTGGGGGTTCTACCATACCATCTGGTATCTTTCTTGGAGAACTTAAGCAGTATTACAGTTATTGATTTACTCTCTCTTTCCTCTTCCAGACAGTAAGCTTGAAGACAGGCTGTTTTCTTATTATTTGAATCTTCTATGTCTGGGACACTAAAATTGAATAAATAATGTTGTATCTTTTATTTTTAGTACCAGGTGTTGCTGAATTTGCAGCTTCTTTCAAAAGTGTAAGTAATATTTTAATTACCTAATGAAGTTTATATCATGTTTTGCTCCTTGGTAACAGCTCAAATATCTCTTGTTTCTTTGTTTTCAAAATAATGTCATCCTATATAATAAAAGGGTAATATGCAAATTGACCCTAACAGCAGAACAACTGGGATTGACTGGTCACTATGACACACACTGACCACCAGGGGGCAGACGCTCAATGCAGGAGCTGCCCCCTGGTGGTCAGTGCGCTCCCACAGGGGGAGCTCTGCTCAGCCACAAGCCAGGCTGATGGTTGCCAGTACAGTGGTGGTGGTGGGAGCCTCTCCCACCTCCTCAGCAGCGCTAAGGATGTCCGATTGCAGCTTAGGCCTGCTCCCCAATGGAAAGTGGACATCCCCTGAGGGCTGCCAGAGGGATGTCTGACTGCCAGCTTAGGCCCAATTCCCCGGGGAGCGGGCCTAAGCCAGCAAGTGGACATCCCCCGAGGGGTCCCAGACTGTGAGAGGGCACAGGCTGGGCTGAGGGACCCCCCCTGAGTGCACAGATTTTGTGCACCAGGCCTCTAGTAGTCTTTAAATCACTTTGTAACTACAGCCCTGGAAATCTGTTTATATTATTATCATGTTAATTGATGATAATGCCTTCCTCTGTCCAAATGCTCTATTTTGGCATTTTGACCTTTGTCTATTAGCCTCTTTTCTTAGCTTAAAAGCTTTTAACAGAAGGCAGTTGAAATATTTAATGTAACGCCAGCATTCTTTTTGGCCAATTTTAGAATAAATTATTTTATTTATTTCAGAGAAGGGAGAGGAGGGAGAGAGAGAGAGAAACATCAATGATGAGAGGGAATCATTGATCGGCTGCCTCCTGCACACCCCCTACTGGGAATCGAGCCCACAACCGGGCAGGTGTCCTTGACCGGTATTGAACCTGGGACCCTTCAATCCGCAGGCTGACGCTCTATCCATTTAGCCAAACTGGCTGGGCACCAAACTATGATCTTGAAGCTTTTCTCTTTTGTTTATGTGATGCATTATGACCTTAACTTATATACCTCCTTAGAGGATTTCTGAAATTTCTCAGTGGCTCATCAGAAACCTAAGGAAGAAATCCAACAAGTCACAACTTTTCTATTTGCAGGGCAGCAGGAATTGTGCTAGATGCTGTACACATGTTCTCTTCCATATTCCCACAACTAGGAGAATATGATGATTATAATATTAGCTACCACTTATATACCATGTGCCAGGCACTGTTCTAAGCACTTTACACATATATTACTTAACCTTCACAAAACGATATGAGGCATTTAACAGACAAGGATATAGGCACAGAGAGAATAAGTAGGTTACCCAAGGTTATAGGCTATATGTGCCAGAATCAGGCTTTGAATCATTAGTCTAATTACTGGCATCCACACTCTTATTTTGTTTGTTTTTTGTTAATCCTCACCTAAGGATATTTCCCATTGATTTTGAGAGAGAGAGAGAGAGAGAGAGAGAGAGAGAGAGAGAGAGAGAAACATAGATGTGAGAGAGACACATCAATCAGTTGCCTCCCGCATGTACCCCAACTGGGGATCAAACCCACAACCTGGATATGTGCCCTGACCAGGTATCAAACTGGAGACCTTTTGGTGCACAGGATGATGCTCAACCAACTGAGCCACACTGCCAGGGCCTGAATCTATTTCTTAACTACCTGTGACCTCAGCAACTTTTCTAAAATTTTTGAGCCTTAGTTTTCTCATTTGAAACTATCTCATAGGATTTTTAATGCCATAATGCAAGTTAAAACACTTTGCAAAGTACCCGGGACATAATAAACAATACATGGTAGCTATTATTACTAGATCAGCTTTTGTCTTGTGGATGGAGTAGAAAGTATCTGATTAATTTTCTTACATTCTTATTCATACCGACTTTTCAGTTTAGTTCGTTGTATTTGGTAACAACTAAGTCTTTTGAGTTAGTTGTTACCAAATATAAATAAGTGGTTTTTAAATAACTTTTATTATAGTATGGTATTTTTTGAAAATCTGATTAAGTATCTACACCAGGGGTGGGCAAACTTTTTGACTCGAGGGCCACAATGGGTTCTTAAACTGGACCGGAGGGCTGGAACAAAAGCATGGATGGAGTGTTTGTGTGAACTAATATAAATTCAAAGTAAACATCATTACATAAAAGGGTACGGTCGTTTTTTTTTTTAGTTTTATTCATTTCAAACGGGCCGGATCCGGCCCGCGGGCCATAGTTTGCCCATGACTGATCTACACCTTTTCCCTAGAAATATGGACATACATATTGAGTTTTGTTTCTAGGGGGCCAGGGTCATCCCAGGATCCCAGGTTAAGATCTCCTTGTATAATCTGTTTCCAGAAATGGTGAGTTTGACCTATAATAGCCTTCTAGGGAAAGTAGTATAGAGTAGTGGTTTCTGAACTCATACTATATGGATTTTGAATCCTGGGTCCACTAGCTGTGTGACCTGAGGCAAGTGATTTATAATCTTCCTGTACATTTGTTTTTTTATTTGTAAAATGAGGGTAATAATACCTACTTCATAGGGTTGATTTAGAAATTAAATAACATAATGCATGTAAAGTGTTTTGCTTGTTGCATAGTGCTAAGTAAATATTACTTTTTAAAAAAAGAAAAGGGCTTGCCCTAACCAATTTGGCTCAATGGATAGAGCATCAGCCTGTGGACCAAAGGGTCCCAGGTTCGATTCCGGTCAAGGGCACATGCCTGGGTTGCAGGCTCGATCCCCAGTGTGGGGCATGCAGGAGGCTGCCGATCAGTGATTTTCTCTCATCATTGATGTTTCCATCTCTCTCCCTCTTCCTTTCTCTCTGAAATTAATAAAAATATATTTAAAAAGGGGAGGGGGCTCAAAACTGAAGTAATGTTTCTCAACTGTACTCCTACCTGCACAACAAAATCATCAATATGCAGCTATGGAGCCTTTAAAAAGTACATATGTACTGTTCCTTGCTCTGTTCTCTCCAATGGACCCTTCCCCCACCTTTGATATTCTAATCATTGCATCTACGGTATGGCTAGGTCATTTGGATTTGTTGTTGTTGTTACATCATAGATGACTCTTACAACTAGGGTTGAAAACTGTTGCCTAAAGCTATTCTAAAAAGGGGCTCTTTCAAATTTTGTAAGTTCACTTTCAGAAATCAGAAAATAACTTAAAATTCTAAAGTTTTCTAAAACACCTGCTATAAAATGAAATTTCAAGTGATGATCATTACAGTGTTCTTGCAGATTGAGGATTTTCAATTCTTGATTCTTCTTTGAATCTTCTCCTCTGCTAGAAAATGTTACTTACTGATTATTGTTTCAAACATTTCAGTTGGAGGCTTTCACCAGAACTGAATTTCAAGTAATTTCTTTAATTGCTATACTAACCTGTTATGCATGAAACAATGACAGTAGTCAGACTTAATTCTTCCAAGATCATTTCTCTGAGACCAGCTTTAAGGATGAGCAGTATTATTTTGTAAGGTGATTATTTATAGGCCGTATCTGAATCTGGAGAAATCAGGGTTTTAGAAATTATAATTTGCCAGTATTTTCACACAAACTGAATGCTATGTGACAAGCTACCTATAAGAAGGAAAAGTAGGGTCTCTTCACACTTTGTATGTAACTGAGTGGATATATTCTTATTTTTTGACAGCCTATTACTAGCTCGCCACCCAAATGGATGGCTGAAATAGAACGTGATGATATTGACATGTTGAAAGGTAAGCTATGCTAGTGACTTCTATCTTTTAACCTGATATTTATGCTCTCCCACAAACCACCTTCCTAGTTTTTCTCTAACTGTTCCCTTGAAAGTATTCTTAGCTCACTCAAACTGCCTACCTAACTATCCTTATTGATGTTCTTCATGTCTAAATGCCTTTCTTAACTTTTCCATATGTAGCAATCCTTCTAATTTAAGACCTGCTCATAATGATTTTATCTGCTGCTAAAGTCCTTTAATATACTTTTGTCTTGTATAATGCTTACAGTTTACAAAAAGCTCTTGCATAAATTTTCTCATTTCTCATAAAGGTCCTGTGAGCTAGATATGATGATATCTAAGGTTCAAAGGGTTAACTTAACCAAGATTTGTTAGAGTGAAAAAATTTAAACTCTTATTTTAAGTCTAGTCTCTTTCCACTATAAACAAGTGCTTATTTAGGATTTACTGCTATATATTATTGTCAGTACTATTAGTTGACAATCCCTTCATAGGTAAGACCTGTCTTATTTTATTCTTTCCCATCAATTTCTCCAATAAAGAATACTATAAGTAGTGATTATTGTTGTTTGATAAATGACTTGGAACTGAACCACAAGTGGAAATTTAAATTAAAAAACATTAATTTTCCTTGATTTTTGCTCTACTTTATTTATTTATTTTTTAATCATCCTCTGATGATAAGATTCATGATGATTGTGAAGTAATAGACTGAAATGAAGGTAAAAATTGGATGCTTGAGCTATTTAAGCAGCTGAACAGATCAAGAAAGTCTACTACTTATGCCAGATATTGATGATAGGTGGGAGAAAAAAACACCTTTATTTGATTTCAAAGGTAATTCATTGTTCTGCATGAAATGCTTAAATGCAGGTTCCCCTCCTCCAACTCTGGAAATATTAAGTCTCAAGGGCATTTCAGGTTCATTGTTCTAATGTTATGTTCCAAACAGACATTTATATGCCATCAATATGCATTTTCTAAGGAAACGTTAAATTTTTAATGAGGGATATAGCATAATGTTTCATATAAATTGACCTGTATCTTAAACCTAAAAGGAATTTTGTGCTATGCTATTTAAATGAAAATCTGGGAAAGTAAATTGTTGTTTTTTAAGTATACTGTCTTTTTACTTGGTAAACTTAAAATTTTTTATAGGTATTTGATTTGAAGGGAAAGTTTGGGTTAATATTTAGTGTTTGTTTTCTAAACTTAGGGAAATGGGGGAACAGTACATGTTTTGTCACTATTTTATTAATTTAAATAAGAATTAATAAAAGACAGTGGGGTTAGTGTCCATTTTTCAAGACAGATCTGTCTACCAGTATAGGCTTTCTCAATGCTATGTGGAGTCACAAGGTTTGATACTTGTATTGTGTATTCATTTTGTATGATAGGCAAAATGAATGTTGTTAAAGGATCCTTAAGATAAAACATAGTTTGCTAACTCTCTCCTCCTATTGGGCAAGCTCATCTGACCCAATTTTGCATTAGTGGGAAAAATTTATTGTGTGTGTGTGTGGCGGGGGCGGGAGTGGTTGGAGGAGAAAAGAAATGGATTTATGCTCTTATTTGATAAAAATTAAAGCTTAAAATTTTGTATAAGAAGGATTCCCATCTCAAATGAGTTGTTATTAGAGAACAGTGTATAGAAATGATATTGAAATAAATGATTCTATTTCAGAACTGGGGAGCCTCACCACAGCTAATTTGATGGAGAAGGTACGAGGCCTACAGAACCTGGCCTATCAGCTGGGGCTAGATGAGTGTGAGTACCCAGATCACATTAATTCAGGGTTGCCTGTTGTGTATTTCATGATGAGTTCTAGCTGTAATACAGATGTCTGTATTACATTTTATGAAGGTAAGATGTCATTATAATCTAAAGTGTGCCTTTTATGATAGAGTATGCTGGAATAACTACTGAGTTTACTAGGTAACTTTTATTTTTCTCTGTACAGTAAAAATATATTGGAAATCCTTTTAGTTTTAAGTGATAGAATGTCCAATCAAAGTAGCTTAAGCAAAAGAAGGACTTTATTAGTTCACATAAATCAAAATTCAGGAGTAGAAATAGCTTTGAGGATATCTAGATCCATGACTGTTAATGATATCATTGGGATTTGCTTTTGGTTTGCATCTCAAGACTTTGTTTCACTCATGCATTAGTCTTATTCTCTGCTGCTGCAGATAGCTTTTTCCTAGAACTGGGCAAGTGGCCAAAATGAGCTCTAATTTATATGTCTTTAAATTTCATAGTCCCCAAAGAAAGAACATCTTTTCTGAACATTCCAAAAGAAAGGTCCTGGGAGGACTCTGACTGTTCCATCTTGGCTCATATACCTAACCTGGAACCAGTCCTTTAGCCAGGTAGCATGGAGCACTCTGATAGATCAGGCCTGGGTCCTAGGTGCAGACACAGATTGAAAGGCTTAGTCTAAATCAAATCACACAGAATGGGAGAAAACAATTGATTCCTCAAAGGAAGGGATAGATAGCAGAACAAAAACATAATCTGTACCATGGGCATGGTTTTAAAAGATCTCATTTGTCCGGCCAGAGTTGCTCAGTGGTTGAGCATTGACATAAGAACTGGCTGGTCATGGTTTGATTCCATCAGAGCACATGCTGAGTTGCAGGCTTGATCCCCAGTAGAGGGTGTGCAGGAAGCAGCTGATCATTGATTCTTATCATTGATGTTCCTATCTCTCTCCCTCTCCCTTCCTCTCTGAAATCAATAAAATACATTAAAAAAAATAAATTTAAAAATGATCTTACTTATTCCTATCTGTTCTTCATTATTTTAGTTTAAAATTATTTCTTTACTAGAGGCCTGGTGGACGAATTTGTACATGGGTTGGGTCCCTTGGCCTGGCCAGTGATTGGGCTGATAGGGTGATCGGGCTGATAGGGGCCGCGGGAGGTTGGCTGTGGGAGTGCACTGACCACCAGAAGGCAGCTCCTGCGTTGAGTGTCTGCCCCCTGGTGGTCAGTGCGTGTCATAGTGACCGGTCATTCAGTCGCTTAGGCTTTCATATATATATATAGATAAATTATATCTCTTCCTATACTGTATTCATTATAAAATTAGAAAAGGAATTGTAGAAAATTTTCACTTTGTAATTGAAAGAGATATTCAATATAAATACAGTGGTTAGAACTTTGTTCTCAGTAGATACCTCTTGAGACCTTCATAAATCCACAGTTCTGAGAGGCTAGTATAGCTTATAATTTTCTTCAAAATGCAAGTTTTGTACTGATTCGAGCAGTGATGGCGAACCTATGACACGCGAGCTCATTTTTTTGGTTGATTTTTCTTTGTTAAATGGCATTTAAATATATAAAATAAATATCAAAAATATAAATCTTTGTTTTATTATGGTTGCAAATAACAAAAAATTTCTATATGTGACACGGCACCAGAGTTAAGTTAGGGTTTTTCAAAATGTTGACACGCCGAGCTCAAAAGGTTCGCCATCACTGGATTAGAGGATGGATTAGAGCAATCCTAAAATGTTTCATAAATTATTTTTCTTGTTTATAGAGCATATGGTGGGTTTTTACACATCATTGATTTAAGTTACTTCCAAATACAACATTTAACTTTAAAATTTAATTTAAAGCCTATGATTTTTGACTGATAGTCATCACTTCTTTTGTCCTCTTTATCTTTTATTTCCATTACTGTGATTAACATTGGCTCTTTTTTTGTTTTGTTTTTTTACCAAGAAAACATTTTTTAATCACTTCGTGAATCAAGAAGCAGAGAACAACAAACTGCTTTGAGATATGGTTGCTAGGTTCTCTGCTAGGTTCACTCATTGTGACCTAACTCTTCTCTATGTACTGTGTATTTCTTGTGGTTGAAGTTTATGTCTTGGTAAAATTACTAATTACCAGGTATGTCATAGACCTCCAGGGTTTATAATGAAAAAGCAAATCGTTGATCATTAAATTCATGAATGCAAGGCTTGTATAGGATAGAAATTGATTCTCTTTCTAGCTCTGGATAATAAATGCTGTAATAATAATAATGATCAATCCTTTATCTCTCTGTGTCAATTTTTTTATGAAATAAATTTTATGCTCAGTGTGTCAAGAAGATGCTATATTATCGAATATATTGATTAATAATGTTATCTCTAGTTAGTTATAGTTGAAATTGCTGTATTTTCTCTAAATAGTGTGTGTTTTTTTCTGCTTTCCTACTGAGAAAGATAATGAAGTGAGTTTGTGTGCGTTTTTTTTCACTAATTTTAATTATGGAAAATTTTAAACATATACCAAGGTAGAGAGACTAAAATAATGACTTCATGTACTCATATCTGGCTTTAATAGTCAACATGGGCAATCTGTTTTACTTATATCAACCTCCCATGATTCTTTTAAAGCAATTCTCAGGCATCAGATTACCTCATTGTCAAATAACTTCAGATGTGATTTCAAAAGACAAGGACCCTCCCTCCCTTCCTTTCTTTCTGTCGTTCTTTCTTTAATGTAACTACACTTCCATTATTATGCCTAAAATTTTTTAGCAAACTTGCTTAATGTCATCAAATACCCAATTAAGATTCAGATTTTCCTGGTTGACTCATAATTGCTTTTATACAGTTAGCTTGTTTAAATCAGTATCTTAACTAAGGTTCATATACCATATTTGGTGGATATGTCTTTTAAGTCTCTTTTAGTTACTTATTCATTTACTTTTAAAATAGTTTTTATTGATTTCAGAGAGGAAGAGAGATAGAGAGAGAGATAGAAACATCAATGATGAGAGAGAATCATTGATCGGCTGCTTCCTGCATGCCCCACACTGGGGATTGAGCCTGCAACCCTGGCATGTGCCCTGAGTTCATAGGTCAGTGCTCAACCACTGAGCCATGCCAGCTGGGCTCTTTGATTTATTTTTTATTACTATTTTAAAATATGTTTTTATTGATTTCAGAGAGAGTAAGGGAGAGAGAGAGAGAGAAACATCAGTGATGAGAGAGAATCATCAATTACTAGTAGCTGCCTCCTGCACACCTCCTACTTGTGATTGAGTCCACAACCTGGGAATCAAACTGTGACCTCCTGGTTCATAGGTCAACATTCAACCAATGAGCCACACCAGCCAGGCTTAAGTCTCTTTTAATCTGTCATAGTTCCTCCTCCCTTTTATTTTCCCTTGTCATTTATTAAACCTAGTTATTTGTTCAGTAGCATTTTCCATACTCTAGATTTTGTTGCTTACCATCCCCATGGTGGTGCATAGATAGATATAGGCTTGATTTTTATTTTGGCAAGAATATTTCATAAGTATTGTATACATTTATCAGAAGGTATATAATGTCTTTCTCTCTTTGTGATATTAAGGTTAATTATTTGGTAAAGATATTGTTAGCCTGATTTATTATTCATTGTAAAATTCACCATCAGCCTTGCACCAGAGTTTTAGAACCTTTGATAATGCCTAAGTCCACTATTTTATTATAGGTTTCAAAATGGTAATATTCTAATTCTGTCATTCCTTCTTATTAGCTAGAATTTTTCTATGGTGGTCTTTATCTTAGTAACTATTTATTATTACCTTGAAAGCTATTTTTACTGAATAAATTATTCTTTCTCTTTATCAGTTTTTAGAATGAATCAGTTCCCTAAGCATCAATAAGTCTATTTTAATGGCTTTCCACTGAATCAGAAACTTGGTATGGTTTGTTTTAGTTTTAATCCACACAGTTAAAAACATTATTACTGTTAAGGGTATATCTAAAACTTAAGGCTTTGTAGGTGGGGAGATTTAAAGTCACCTAATCAGCCACTTTATGCACTGAACCAAAACTATGCAACAGAAATGCTCATTTCTGCCAGATAAGTCCCATGAGTACAGCTGAGATTTTTCAAAATTATTTTCTAGTTCAAAATTCAGTCTTATTTAAACTTCTGTAGCAGTGCTTTGCAACTGATTGTCATTTGCTTTGATCATAGGAATTTATTGACATATTTAGAATATAGATTTTATATTTAGACTTGGAAAGAATTACATTGATATGGATCAGACTTCTTGGATATAAACTCTCTTTGTTTTATTGTGTGTAGTGTATTTGCATAAAAACAAGATCCTTTTTTTTTTTGTCCTTATAGATTATTCATCTACTCTAGAGGTTGACATTTACTTGATACCCTAATCTGGTATTTCGATGTCTCAATCCTCTTTTCTACATTAATTGAGAGGATGACATGGATGAAAAATAAGCAATAGGAACTGATGAATCCCCCAGGACCAGTTATCCTGTTTTCATGCAAATATCTCCACTGATAAAGATGATGGAAAGGAAAAAGATGCAAAAAATATTTGTCCTTAAAACATGAGTGTTTGTCACTTCCCTAGAGCATTGTTAAATGTTAGTATAGAAATAATGTGAACCTTCTTGGGCTGATAATAACTAGATTGTGTCTTTTGAAAGGCAAACCCTGCCCTTTGATTTGGTACATGATTATGTCTCATAACCCTTTTGGTGTGCAGATTTGGGGGTGCAATAATCTTTTGTATAGGGGCCTCTTGGCTTGATTTGGGCAGTTAATTTATATGAAATTCTCATGATATATATAGAAATATAAAAAATTGTAAACTGCCTTACCATATAAAGAATTCCATTTCTGTTAATTTCTTTTGATTTCAGTGTCCTTTCTGTTTTGTACTGGAACTGTTGTAGTCACTTCTTATTGGTCTGCCTGCCTCTCAACTACCTTATCCCAGTCTCTCTTGTTTGCCACTACCAGATTAATTTTTCTGAAGTATCATTTCTTTGGTTTGTCCTTTGCTCATAAGTCATTAACAGTACTTCATTACCCATATGATAAAATTCAGATTCCTTTGCATGGCATTCAAAATCCTCTATAACCAAGCATGTCAAACACAGGGCCCGCGGGCCACATGTGGCACACAATGAATATTTTTGCGGCCCAGCCAATATAATGGTATGTAAGAAACGTTTTAATAAAAATTTTGTAACTTAATTTTTACAATATTCTGTTATACATAATCTATATATGTAAAAGGCTAATATGCTAAGTGTCCGTCAGGGTAATGACATCATGTAACAGGGCCCAGCTTCCTCTCCCTAGTGACTAGCCTCCTTGCAGTTTCTTCAGTCCAGGAGCACGACTTGCTTTATAGCCAGGTCGAAATACTTTACACTTTAACCAAATGTCTGTGAAGTGTTTTCCCGTGCCTTATCTCATCTGATCCTCACAGAAGTCCTGGAGTATGTAGATAGGAGACTCGGTGGAATCCTATTTTCTTTTCATTAGCCGGAAAACGGAGATTTAGAAGCTTAGATACTTGACCTGCCTGAAAAGAAGTAAGAAATGGTGGACCTTGAAAATGACTTCAGGTTTTCTCACTGCGTAGAATATAGTCAAACACTGCTGCAGTTAAATATTTTACCCTTTGTTCTCCCTGTGTAATCTACAATAATAATCTGCTTCGTGTTGATATTTACTGCTGTGTTGCTGACAATTACCTGAAAGAGAAGTTGAGGTGCTTCACTAGGCTGGAAAAAGTTTAGCTAAAGCAGAAAGTAGGTCGAATTAAGCAAGTTTATCCTATATATATAAAAGGCTAAGTTGACTCTTGCATGTGTGATACATATAAAGCTCTTGCTGGTGCCAATTGCACATGTGTGTTTCGATCTATCTGTCATTGTCGATCGTAAATTTGGTTGACACTTATATTATAGAGAAAGAGTGAATAGTGATATTAAAATATTTCTTCTAATTAATTTCCTTTCAATGTGCACGAATTTGTGCACCAGGCCACTAGTTATTAATAACGAACTACAATGTTTGCTGATGACTGGTTACTATAATCGTGTTGTATTCAGTTCCCTTATGCGCCTTACGCGCAGGTGCACCATATTTCTCCACTAATACTAGCAGCGAATATTTTAGCAGCTGACTTCCAGGTCATTAGTCTTGTACTGACTTGCTTGGTGTACGCAACAGGAGATAGTTCGCTTTCAGAGAACAAGAAAAATAGGTTTATTTGTGTTATGCTTATTAATTTGTGCAGTTATTCCCTGTCTGGTAAGTTAATGTTCAAGGAAAAATATTAATTTTTATTAAACTGTTCTATTATTTTATGCTAATGATTACTCATTTATTCCAGCCCTTTGTACTGAGCATGTCTCTATCGAAGTAAACCTACATTTCTATGAAAATTGAAGCTTTTGCTTTTTTGCGGTCCACATAAACTTAAACCTTGTTTATTTGGCCCGTGTTAGCCTTTGAGTTTGACATGCTTTCTCTATACTCTGGCCCTAGCCTAATCACTAGCCTACCAAAATACCATGCACTGTTCCCATTTGAAATACTCACTCTTCCCAGAACACTTTCCCATCTTCTTAATTCTGTTCATGCTATTCTTTTTTCCTCAGAAAGTTCTCCCTGACCTAGTTCTAGTATTATAACTTTTATTCATCCTTCATTATTCTGCCCAGTATTTACCTCTTTCATACCTGATATGAAAAGTGAACTCTTTTAGTCTCCCAAATTACTCAAAAGCAGTTTATTTTGTATGGCACTTTTACCATTTTGGGAAATTTTTGGCATGTCTTATCTCTTGGATTGATTATAACTATATAATAAGAATCATATTTTTGGGCTGTCTTTGTAACCCAGAGAGTACCTGCTTTATAGTAAGTGTGCAATGCACATTTTTTGATTGAAGAATGATCAACTGCAGATGCCTTCAAATGAAATGACAGAGTTTTTCTAATGAAATTCATTGACTTAAAACTGAAAAGGTAGAAACTTCTAGAAATTACTCTATTTCTGGATGATTTTTTTGTGTTTTAGTGATGAGAAAAGTAAGAAGGCCTTGTAATATCTGGAATTTTTCCTCTATGACAGTGGATGATCAACCACACATAGTAAAGATAGTGTGAAGCTTGTTGATAATGGTTTGATTCTATCTTGTGCCTGAACCCTACTCCATCGCAATCATGACCTGGGCATAATCCTGACTTAGTCTTGTAAGTTGCAACATTATATAGCTTGCTTTATTCCTAAGACCCATTGAACTATTGTGAATCTTATTGAATACCTGATTCTCTGCCGTTTTTTACTCTTAAGAACTGCCCCCCCCCCCCCCCCCCCCCAATCCCTTAAAGCTATAAACATTTTAGTAGTCATGCAGGTTACCTATTTACTGGCTATCTTGAAAATATTTTAAAATAGAATGACAGTAGATCATGTCATTTGAAACTTAGGCTAAAGCTTGGGGCTCTGGTGCATGGTGTTTTTTGTTGTTTTTTGTTTTTAATAACAGCTTTATTGAGATATAATTTATATACTCTACAATTCACTTTTTAAAATAACATATTTTTATTGATTTCAGAGAGGACGGGAGAAGGAGAGAGAGAAACATCAATGATGAGAGAGACTCATTGATTGGCTGCTTTCTGCATGCCCCACACAGGGGATCGAGCCCCAAACCCAAGTTTGTGCCCTGACCAGGAATTGAATCTTGACCTCATGGTTCCTAGGTTGTTACTCAACCACTGGGCCAAACCGGCCAGGCTACAGTTTACTTTTTTATAGTGTGTAATTCAATGATTTTTATATATTCAGAGTTCTTGCAACACAATCAGTTTTAGAACCTTTTTATCACTACCAAAAGAAACTACCCATTAGCAGTCACTCCCCATTTCCTTCCACCCCTAAACTCAATAGGCATAAGAGCAGGACTAATAAATGAGTTGAATAAAGTGCAGGATATAATATGCATGTACAGAAACCAATTGTATTTCTCTACAGTAGCTAATCTGTCTGTATGAATTTGCCTTAGCCTGAACATTTCATATAAATGGAATCATACAAAATGTGGTCTTTTGCGACTAGTTTCTTTCACTTAACATAGTGTTTTTAGTATTCTTCTATGTTGTAGCATGTATCAGTACTTTATTTCTTTTTTGGCTGCAGAATGTTTTATTGTATAAATACAGTTATTCACCAGTTATCCACATTATATTTATCCACCAGTTGATGGACATTTGAGTTATTTTCACTATTTGGCTGATGTGAATAATGCTACTATGAACTTCATGTAGAAGTTTTTATGTGGGTCTATCTTTTCATTCTGTTGAATTTTATAACTAGGAGTGGAATTTCTGGGTCATATGGTAACTCTACCTCTGACCTTTGAGGAACTGTCAGACTATTTAAAATACTGGGTGTATCAGCATGTATGAGGGTTCCAATTTCTTCATATCCTTGCCAATACTTGTTATTTTTTGTTTAAGGAAGTTATTATCATATCCATCTTAATGGATGTGAAGTGGTAGCTCGTGATTTGGAATTACATTTGCCTAAAACTAATGATATCGCACATGTTTTCATTTGCTTATTGGCCAATTGTATGTCTTCTTAGAAAACTATCTATTCAGATCCTTTGTTTACTTTTTTTTTTTTAATTCTCACCAGAGGGTATTTTTTCCTTTGATTTTAGAGATAGTAGAGGGAGTGAGGGAGGGAGAGAAATATCCATGTGAGAGAGACACATCAATTGGTTGCCTCCTGCACGTGCCCCTGTAGGGGCTGGGGATCAAACCTGAGCCCAGGTATGTGCCCTTGACCTGGAATCGAACACTCCAACTTTCAATGCTCAGGCCGTTGCTCTATCCACTGAGCCAAACTGGCTAGGGCAGTACCTCACTATCTTCATCACTGTAGTTTTGTAGCAAGTTTTCAAATTGGGATGTGTGCATTTTCCAGCTTTGTTTTTTTTAAGATTGTTTTTGCTCTTCTGGGTCCCTTGAATTTCCATAGGAATTTTAACTTGTCAGTTATTTAAAAGAAATCGGCTGGGATTTTGATAAGGATTGCATTGACTCTCTAGATCACTTTGGGGAGTATTGCCATCTTAATAATATTAAGGTCATTCATTAATGTGATGTGTCATTCTTTTTACTTATATCTTCTTTAATTTCTTTCAACCATATTTTTTAGTTTTCAAAGTATGTGTAAATTTTGCACTTAATTTATTAATATGTATTCATAAGTCCTGAAAGAAAATCTTGTGTTGATCATTTTTTATTTTACCATCTAAAGAAAGTAAACATTTTATTGTAAACAGATTGAGACTTCCCCATTTAAGCCGTATGAGGCTAAAATCATGACAGACTGACATGGACAATTGTGAATTTTAAAAAATGTATTCCTAAGTATTTTATTTTTTGATGTATTATAAATGAAATTGTTTTCTTAGTTTCATTTTCAGTGTGCTTATTGCTACTGTAGAGAAAAACAGTTGTTGTACATGCATTTTATATCCTGCAACTTAACTTATTTATTAATTCTAATTGTGTTTTAGTAGATAT
This sequence comes from Myotis brandtii, assembly GCF_000412655.1. Taxonomy (NCBI): domain Eukaryota; kingdom Metazoa; phylum Chordata; class Mammalia; order Chiroptera; family Vespertilionidae; genus Myotis; species Myotis brandtii. Next base: position 225,309 of record NW_005371193.1, read on the forward strand.
ACGTAAGATTTTTAATACCCCAAATTAGGTTACCTGCAAATAGAGATAGTTTTACTTCTTTATTTCCAATCTGGATATTTTATTTCATTGTCTTGCCTAATTGCCCTGGTTAGTAAGTTTGGTGCAGTGTTGAATAGAAGCAGCAAGAGTGGACATCTTTGTCTTCTTCCTAATCTTAGGGAAAAGCACTAAGTGTGATGTTTGCGGGTGTTTTGTAGATTCCCTTTGTCAGGTTAAAGAAGTTATGTCTTATTTTTTGTTAGATGTTGTGGTGTTTTGTTTTGTTTTTAATAATGAAGAGGAATTGAATTGGATACATTTATTCTTGATTACACTTTACCATCTATAATAACAAAAGCATAATATGCTAATTAGACTGGATGTCCTTCCAGACGTCCTTCCAGGCAACCTTTTGGTCGAAGCTGTGGCGGCGGGGACCGAGGCAGAGGTAGCCGCCATGGCAGCGGGGGCCGAGGAGTGGTGGGTGGGGGCCAAGGTAGAGGCAGCCGCTGCAGAGGCGGGGGCCAAGCCCCTTGCATGAATTTCGTGCATCAGGCCTCTAGTATCTTATAAAACAAATAAAAATATCAATTTAATTTACATTCATTTACTTGGACTGATTTGAAATTACCTTGGTACTATAAAGAAAAGATTACCTAAGAAGTTATTAAGTAAATTAGATCACATGAAGTACATTACCATCTAAAGAAGCTTTAAGAAATTTAGCTTATTTTGATATATGCAAGTGCTTCTGCTAATTTATAGTCTAATCCTGTATGTTTGTTTAACAGTTTCAATAGGACTGTTATTTGGCTAAATGTAATCACCATAGTTTTTGAAAGTAAACATTTTATTGTAAACAGATTGAGACTTCCCCATTTAAACTTAATACTTCATCCCAGTAATCTACATTGATGAAGTTGTGTGCACCAGAAACTATTTGATACAACTTTCTTTGGTGGTGGTACCACAGAAAAGCTTCTGCTTCAAGCTAGCCTGTGGTATAGTAGACTTCTCTACCCTCTAGGCATGTGATTTTTTTTAAGTGGCCGTTTATGTTTAGAAGTCCAAATAAAATTTTAACGAACACTTAGCTCTTTTAATTTTTTAAATTTTAACCTATGAAGGAGGGCAGGGAGATAATAATTGATACTCTTATACCCTGAATATTCTTCACTGTGACTTGACATCACAATTATTTATCTGGCTTACTTTATAAGGTCTGTTCAGTCCTACCTTTGTCTATAATAGTTAAAAGTTAAATTAACTCACTTGTCTGATTGAAGAGAAAAATTATCTAGCCTTCAACCTCTAGATGGCAGCATGTGTCTTATTATATTACTACTTTTTCCTCTACACATTGTCTCCTGAACTGTGTTTCTGATTTTGGTAAAAAGTTCTTGTAACTTTACCAGACTACTTGCCTGACTTTGTTGATGCTTTGCTTGATTTTTAGCTTTTTTTTTCTTTTCATTTCTCCATTGTTTTATCCCCCAAACAATTCCTTTCTTAAGCAATGTATATTTTTTACTTTTTAATTTAATTTATTGGGGTGACATCTATATATATATATAAAAAAGGCCAATATGCAAAGTGTCCCCTCGGGAGTTCGACCAGGAGACCGGGAATTCAATTGCTCACTATGACGTGTGCTGACCACCAGGGGGCGGCGTGTAATGAGGGAAGGAAGGCCCTGGCCAGCAGCCAAAAGGCCCCAATCAGCCCTGATTGCCAGCCAGGCCTAGGGACCCTACCCATGCACAAATTTCGTGCACTGGGCCTCTAGTTGGTTAATAAAATTATATAGGTTTCAGGTATACAATTCTATAATACATCATCTGTGTATTATATGTTCATCACCCAAAGTCAAGTCTCCTTCCTCTCTCCTTTATCCTCTTCTACCTCCTCCTGCCCTTTCCCTCTAGTAATCATCAAACTGTTGTCTGTGTCTATGAGGTGTTTTGGTTGCTGTTACTGTTTTCTTAATCCCTTCACCTTTTTGACCCAGTCCCCCAAGCTCCCTCCCCTCTAACAGCTGTCAGTCTGTTTTCTGTATCTATAAGTCTGTTTCTATTTGTTTGTTCATTAGATTCCACATGTAAGTGAAATCATATGGTATTTGTCTTTCTCTGACTGGCTTATGTCACTTAGCATAATATTCTCCAGGTCCATCCATGCTGTCACAAAGGATAAGATTTCCTTTTTGATGGCTGAGTGGTATTCCATTGTGTAAATGTACCACAGCTTTTTTATTCATTCATCTAATGATAGACACTTGGGCTACTTCTAAATCTTGGGTATTGTAAATATGCTACATAGGGATGTATATATTCTTTCTTTACTTATTTTTATATGTATTATTTTGAATTAGTGTTAGCTAAAATTGATAAAAGAAACTTGAACTCAATACCTCAAGAAGAATTTGTTTCAAAATAAAGCTTTTATCTACTTAGCCATTTTGAGTGATGAGATAGTAGCAAAAGAATGAAGCAACTATTTGAATGCCTGCTTCCTGCAAGGCTCTGTAGCAGCTATGAAGATGAATAAGACATAAATTATTGCCCTTGTGCAGATTAAAATCTAGCAGGAAAGAGATAAGACAATTAAGTAAATGATTCTTTATAGAAGGTGGAGGAGATAAACTCTATAAGAGCACAAAGAACTGGGGATAGGGGAGAAGGGGGCAATTACATTAGATTGCTTTAGGAATGGCAGATAAGTTTCATTTTGTATGTCAACATGGATTGATGAGTAAAGATTGCCTAGGTCTGTTTAATTGAGGGATTTTGAGAAGGGGCCTAGATTCAGAAATCAATTAGTGTTGTCTGCTATGAACAAGGGAAAGGTATGGGTGTGGTGGTATTTGCTATTTCTGGATCATTGAGCATAGACCTTAGAGAACACATAGGATCTGGATAGGTGGAAGTGAGAAGGGACCACATTCTAGGTGGAATGAGTATGAAAGCAGAGTTTGAAACAACTGCTGTGCTCAAGGAACAGTGTGAATGATCTAATCTGGTCCTTAAGGAGCCCAGGTTATATTAAGGGTCATAAGGACTAAGACTAGGAGGGAGATAGGTGCCAGATTGAGGAGGGCCTTGAACTTGGCGGGGAGGGGCAGGTGTGAAGGGTTAGATTCATAGATAATAGGGAGTATGTGCAATGTCTTTTGAATGTCTTACTGACTATAACATTAACTATATGTTCACTTTATGGCTTGTGAGACACTTTACCAAGAGACTTTACTACAAATCTGTTTATTGTAAAGATAAAGAAGAAAGTAAATAAAACCTAGCATTATGACTAAGAGATAACTACTGTTAACATTGGATGTGTTTCCTGACCCTCCATTTTTCCTTTATGTATGAATGTGTGCTTACATTTCTATGTGAGCCCATGCATATACACAGACATGCTTTTTAACATTACTGAGACTAAAGTCTATGTATGTAATTTTAGCCTGTAAATACTTTTTTTCATTTATTCTTTTTCTGCATCATTAAAAATTCTATCTCTGAAGATTTTTGAGTAGGGAAGTCACGTACCTTTAGGAGGCATTAGTGCATAGGATGGGAGGGAATGGTAGAGACCGAGGCTGGAAGCTATTGTGGGAATTCAGCAAGAAGAATTGAGGGCTTGAATGAATGATGGCAGTGTGAATAGAAAGAAGTGCACTGACAGTAGATGTTTCAGGTATATCATTTTCTGGATAGGTCTTAGGGAGTAAGCTGAAATTAAGAGTTTTTACCCTTATGTTTAGAGCCTGGTTAAAAACAGGGAAGTCAGAAGGAAAAGAGGGATTTGCTTAAAGAATAAAAATCACCTAATTCTCTTACTAAGTACATGTCCCTTAGTAGGCAGGCACCTTAATTTTCATAGAAATAAGTAAAATCCATTAGTATAGGTTGGTGTAATTAACAGCATTAAAGCAATGCTCTTTTCAAGTTTAGTCATATCACCTAGGCAACAGGTAATGTTTTAGGTAGTTACTTTTTTCTCAGGGAAATAAATTTGTGAAACAAAATATCCATAACTTCAGAAGTAGATTTGTAGAGTCTCTCTACTCTTTGGTAGATTATTAAGCCTCTAAGTTGAATCAATTACTTTAGTATAGTTTTCTTGCATAGTAGTACTTTTTCATTCAATTACCTACCTGTAGCTATTCAGAAAATTGTTATGGCCTTTGTATATAGTAACTGACCAAATCATGTTAAAGCATTAAAGAGCACTTAATGACAAAAATACTCATTATATGAAACAAGAATTGCAATGAAAAAATTTAGAGCACAAATTAGCAATTTCTTTTGTTTTGAGAGCATGGACATAGACAAATTATTGGAAGGAAATAAACCAGTATGTTGCAATGGCTATCTTGAGTGATTTTTTTTCCTTAAAATTTTTCTGAATTTTTCAATTGTCAACAATGAAGACATTCTATTTTGTTGAGTAGGAAAAAACTACCTAAAAGTAAAGAAAAATTTATACCTTTCTAAAAATAAAATTAGTTACTTGAAAGATCTACCTCTTAATTTCCTATGCAGTTAAAATTTTAAACTCTTTTATGAACTGTTTCTAAATAAAAATGACTAGGTCCATTAATAACAATAGATCTTTTAAAGCAGGTAATGAATAGCATGGTGACAGTTAATGACCCTTCGTTTTCCAATCTTAGCATGACCTTCTAGAAGTAGAAATTGGGGGGGAAAAGGAGTGATAAGCTGATGGGTCAAGGACCAGAGATGATTTTGTTGGTGAAAGAGGCATCTTTTCATCAGCAAACATTGGCCAAGATTTTGTCAAGCTTTATGTTTTCAGCCTTTCTTCCTTGTACTTGGAGAACTGAATTCAGTATTAACTACTCAACAGGAGCAAAGAACCATTTAGAGTATCTGTCAGTCTTAAATGAAACTGCAGCTGTTTGGTTGAGAGGTAAAATGGACCTAATAATTTTTTTTTCCTTTTTGGCTTAGAATATAGTTTTGTTATGACAAAGAGGAGAACCAAATAATTGCAATAGTTGTACATAGGAATTGAGTTTCTTTCCAGGCTTTGGGTATAAGAATGACTGTTTCCGCTCCTAAAAAAATAAATTGGCATTTTCTTATTGCTTGTTTGATTATTTATTAGTTTAGTGGTTTTTAAAAAATATTTATTTTTATTGATTTCAGGGAGAGAAACATAAATGATGAGAGAGAATCATTGACTGGCTGCCTCCTTCATGCCCCCTACTGGGGATCAAGCCTGCAACCCTGGCATGTGTCCTGACCAGGAATCGAATCCTGACCTCCTAGTTCACAGGGTCAACACTCAACCACTGACTTTCACCGGCCAGGCTAGTTTAGTTTTTGGTGCTCTAAAGATTTCAACAAAATCAAGAGTGTTTTTAAGTGTAATGTCAGTTCCTTTTTTTCTTCTTCTTCTTTCCATTGGTCTGTGTTAGAAATATGATCTGGGAGGGTGGTGATTTTGCATGTAATTTATAGAGATGACAAAGCACTTTGCTATAGGAACTCTAGAAAAATAATGACTTTTGATATGTAGAAGAGAAGTTTCTCTAACATTTAAGTCTAAACTAAAAGCTTGGTAAAAGCTACTAATATTTGTTATAACTGAAAAAGATTTGAGAAATATAATAGTAAAAAAGGAATGAAATTTTTAAAGGAAGGACTGTTACATTTGATTGACTCTTATAGGAGAATACGTGTAAAAATTGACTGGATAATAGTGAAGAAAACCTTTGAGAGGATGAATCTGACAGGTTGAAGTTCTGGATATGGAATGCAAAGAAAAAAGACCTAAAATGAGACTTCAGATATAGAAATATTCCACCGTTCCATCATTTTTGTTCTTTAATAAACTTTTAAAAATTTAAGTATCCTCTCTAATAAAAGAGTAATATGCAAATTAACTGTAACTCCACGACAAAGATGGCAGCACCCACAGCCAATAAGGAGGGAATATGCAAATTGAGGGTCGGTGGGCAGCGTGCA
>NW_005371193.1:231446-268991 GCF_000412655.1 Myotis brandtii
CAGCCGGGCCTGTGGGCAGCGCATGCAGGCATCCTGCCCTGCCCAGGCCGCTCCGAGCCTGTGGGCAGCATGCATGGAGAGCCTCTGGGTGGGGAAGGCGGGCCGGCGGAGGGTGGCCTGTACTCCACACATGGCGGCGGTGGCAGCCGTGAGCGTGCCAAGCGGAGCCTGTGGGCCGAGCTGAAGTAGCGCCTGCAGGCCATCAGCACCAAGGAGTGGCTGCGCAAGTCCTGCCTCCTGGCCCAGAAGGTGCATGATCGCAGGGACAGCCACTGTGGCGGGCCAGATGACGTTCTCCTGGCCGCACCATGGGGGTTTGCAGATCTTCGAAGCCGCAGGCCTCCAGTGTGCACATCCTCTTCTCCCCGCTTGGCGTGTGAACGCCCCCCAGCTCGCTGTCACCCACGCGCGCCTGCAACAGTCCCAGACCAAGGCGCATGCAAGTTCCTCCACCTGCCCCTCCGCCACACTTACATCAACCTCTGCACGCCTACATCCCCCACAGTATGTGCGCACGTCCCCTCTGATGCGCTCATGTCCTTTGGAGAGTGTCTGGGTGTTCTGGGTGCTGAAGGTGGGTGCCTGTGAGATGACAGTGAGAGGGCGGAGTGGTGATGCCCTGTTCCCGCGGAGGCCAGTGCAGCGACAAGATCACCTCTGTGGGGCTAATGCAGGTGCTGAGGTGCGAGCAGGTGTGGACAGACACACCTGGTGGGCGTGGGCGGCCCTAGCTGAGATGCCTTCGGTCAGCATTCAAGATTGGGAACCCAGAGGAGGCGAGGAGTTCCGTCCTCCCAGTGAAACGGTGGGATAGTCGGGGCGACTGCAGAGGAGGAATATGCACTTTGGGTGCTGACACCCATGAATGAAGGCTGCCCTGATTGAGCCTCGCTTGCTTGGGGCTTAGTGCACTCCTGCTGGGCAGCGGGTGACAGGACGTGCTTTTCCGAGTTAATGAGAGAAAACATTGATTCTCCCGCTGCCCGAGAAGGTGGAAAGTGGAGTGGGGAGACATGCGGGGAGGGAGCGGGGGTCCCTGTCTGGGGGTTCCAAATCTGCCATTGGGTCCTTTCACCGCTAACTAGAGATATACAGGGTGTCCCCCCAAAATGTATACACACTTTGGATACCTACTAATTCCAATGGGTTTAAGCATGAAAAGAAAGAAACAACAATGGAGATGTCATCTGTTAAAAGTGTGGGCACAACCCGGCAGTCGGACATTCCCCGAGGGCTCCCAGATTGGAGAGGGTGCAGGCCGGACTGGGGGTCCCCCCTTCTTCCCCCCCCCCTCCCCCCGTGCACGAATTTCATGCACTGGGCCTCTAGTAATATATAAAAAGAAAAGTACACAAATTATAATGTATACTTTAATGAATTTTTATAAAATCAATATTCCCATGAAACCACAACCCAGAACAGATTAAGAAATAGAACTTTCCCAATATACAAAGCCTCCTTCATGGCCCTCCTAGACACTACTTGTACTTTCCACAAAGACAAGCACTATTATTACTTATAATATCATTAAAAGTTTTTGCTTTTTAAAATATTTATGTTGCCGAAACTGGTTTGGCTCAGTGGATAGAGCGTCGGCCTGCGGACTGAAAGGTCCCAGGTTCGATTCCGGTCAAGGGCATGTACCTGGGTTGCGGGCACATCCCCAGTAGGAGATGTGCAGGAGGCAGCTGATCGATGTTTCTAACTCTCTATTTTTCTCCCTTCCTCTCTGTAAAAAATCAATAAAATATATTTAAATTAAAAAAAATTTTATGTAAATGAATTACAAATTATGTAGTCTTTGTTTTGGGCTTCTTTTGCTCAACATTCAGTTATGACATTTTTCCATGTCATTGTCTTTAGCAGTCATTTTCTCTCTCTCTCTCTCTCTCTCTCTCTCTCTCTCTCTCTTTCTCTCTCTTCCTCTTCTTCCCCCCTCCCTTTCTCACTCTAAAAATCAATAAAAATATATTTTTTAAAGTGAGTACATTGTGACTTATGTAAAACATCTGAGTAGTAATTTTAAATTACTATTTCATGGATCCAAAATATGTCCACTGGGAGATGAGTATAATTGTTGATATTACTGTGGACATTTGGGTAGGTTTGTTTTTAAGAAGAGATTCTTAAAGAGGTCAGATCTGAGGAATTATATCATCTATAATTGATAGGTTGAAAAGCTTAAGTTTGTCTGGTTTAAAAAAGGTTTGAGAGGATGTATACTATCTTTCGTAGTGAGCAACTTGTAGGAATTGCTTTTTCACAATATAGCTTAAGAAATACCTCTGTTTGAGGTAACTAAGGGTAGTGGAGAAAAATGATGACCTGAATGTGATATAAGGGAAAAAACAATTACCTGGAGATAAGTAGGTAGGAGCTAGATGATAAATAGCTAATAGGAAAGGACAGTATAGTGATTAAGAGCTTGGGTTCTGGAGTCATAACAGCTTTATTATCTCAATCTACCACTTAGGCAAGTTACTTAATTTTCTAAGCCCTAGATTCTTCATTTATGAAATGAGGATGATCACCTTAGAACAGTGGTTCACATACTTTTTGGTGTCAGGACTTCTTTTCACTTTAAATTAATGGTGATCCCAAAGAGCTCTTGTTTTTGTGGGTTATACCTATATTTACTGTTTTAGAAATTACAACAGAAAAAACTTTAATATTTATTAATTACTTTAAAAATATAAATAAACCCACTACATGTTAACATAAAGAACTTTAAGTAATCATAAGTAAATCATGCTGCAGTTGCATCCTTTGCTCTAGATCAGCCGTGGGCAAACTACGGCCCGCGGGCCGTTTGAAATGAATAAAACTAAAAAAAAAAAAAAGACCGTACCCTTTTATGTAATGATGTTTACTTTGAATTTATATTAGTTCACACAAACACTCCATCCATGCTTTTGTTCCGGCCCTCCGGTCCAGTTTAAGAACCCATTGTGGCCCTCGAGTCAAAAAGTTTGCCCACCCCTGCTCTAGATCAACGTGAATGGCACATTAAAAATTTTTTATACATATTGCCAAAGTTACCTTCAGAAAGACTTGTCCAACTTATATTTCTAAGAACAGTAAATGGAAGTACTTGTATTCCTACATCTTAGCCAACACTAAGTATTGCTAAACTTTTTAATACTTGCCCATTTTATAGGTGAAAATTGTTTCAATATTTTTATATACATTTCTTTAATTGCTTATAAAGTTATGTTTAATGGCCACTTGTTTGTCCTTCTTTATTGATTTTCCTGGTATATTCCTTGTCTGCTTTTCTATTGGTTCATCTTCCAGTATTTAAAGATAAGGAAACAGAGGTTTAAAGAAATGAAGTGACTTTTTCAGGGTCACCCAGTAATTTAGTGACAGAATTGGTAATCATAGTGTGTTTGATCTGGAAGGGAATCTTTAGAAATCATTGAGTCCCAACCCTTTGATGTTACAGATACAGAAACAAAGGTCTAAAGATATTAGGTGACTTGCCTAAGGACAGCTACATAGCTTATTAGTGACAGAACCAGGTATCTGAATCATGTCTCATGAAGAGGGAAAGGCAACTAACATTTTTAAATCTTCCATGTTTCCGTTTTTTAAAATTTATCTTTATTGTTGAAAGTATTACAGCCTGCTGTGTTTCTTTAAATGTGTTTTCCCATTTAATTCTCACTACTGTTCTACTATACCCATTTGAACAGATGAGGTAACTGAGGCTCACAGAGCTGCAATAATTTGCCCAGAGTCACCTAGTTACTTGCAAAACTGGGACGAGAATCTAAGTTTTCTAATTCTTTTTTTTCCTTCTTCTTCTTCAAGTTTTCTAATTCTTAATTCAGGGATATCATTGTTTTTGGCCTAGTAAGAGTAGGTAATGTTTCTTGGCTTCACTCAAATACTTAATAAAATATGATTTTTCTCTTGGGGACTTGTAAATAAAACTGCCTCTATTAAACAGCTCTTGATTGATACTGGACATTAGTCTGACACTTATGAACTTAAGGAACTTTTCATTATAAGTAAAAGCAAATCAGACACCATGTCTAATGCTTATGGGTGAATAGAATTGAGATCCATGAGCTAGGTATGAACTACTTTTTCTATGGTAGTGATGTCTGGGTTGAAACTCTCAGTATTTCCTTAGAATTGTTTTTATTCCATGGAGAATAAAATCTTACTGTAATAAATGAAAATGACATTTGGGTTCTCTGAAGTGTAAAATGGACCTCAAATCATCAAGGGGTCAAATAGGAACAAAATCAAAACCATGTCAATTGCATCCTATATTACCTCTAAAAAAGCCTGTTCACCTTCGTTTCTTTGACAGAGCTCAGAATTTCAAAGCCATATTAGAGCTAATTTGGTTGAAGCTTCATTCTATAAAGATGCAGAAAGATTAGTATTGACTTGTGTATAACTTTGTTGACACTCTTGTTTTGGCTTAGTTATGTAGAAATTAGCTGGTAAAATCTGTGTTCTGCTAAATTGCTTTCCAGAGAGATCTTGTGTTTGTTAATTTCATCTAAAGAATTAGGGGAAATGGAAGAGTGGAGCATGTGATAGAATCTTCCTTTTTTTCTTTTACTGGGGACTTTATAAGCTTATAGAATAGAGGGCCCAATAATTAACTCACATTATCCTAATCTTAAGTGGCGTTGATCTGTTAAGCCTTTTTATCTAGACATTGTTTCTTATCTTTGCTATTTTTTTGATTTGATATGTTGGAACAAGAGTTGCATATTAATTAGCATTAATACATTCTGGTAAAGTCTGGGGTCTTTGTTTTGTTTTGCCTTTTTTTCTCCTTTTTGTTTTGTCCTTCCCTTTAGTAGCCTTTGTAACTGAATGAATGTGAAAAACAAGAGTTGGGTAGTTGAGGCAGGATTGCTAAAGCCATACCACTTTTAAGTTCATGTAGAGATAGTCCCTAAAAGTATGGACTAACTCAGTCCACTATTGAAAAACAAGTATTACCAGAAGTCATTCTTATTCTAGTATCAAACATAACAGTCCTTTAAAATCTCCTTTGGAATGTTGGAAAGAGATCAAATGAAACCTTCAGAATTGTTATTTATTGGGGAAGAAGAAACCTCCAATTTCATTCATCCATTGTAGCTCCACTTTCTCATTTTAATGCTCTCTCCACAGTGGCAATGGTAAAGATGTCCTGCACCTACAGAGATGGCTGTAGGAGATGGGACATAACCTTCCATTTATTGTTTGTTGCAATTTGGCCTGTTTTTAGACAGAATTGCTCTGTGAGTGCTTCTAGTGGAGAGCGAAGGAAATCAAAGTGGCAGCAAGAAATCAGCATTTACACGTGACCGGGAATTGGCTAATTTTAACATGCAGTTAGTTAAGAAATGATTACAGCCAGAGGAGTCATGACCTCAACTTTTCATCAGCTCCATTGGATTGTGCCTCAGTTTGGAAATGAAGGAGGTATGCGGGAAGTTTTAATTGTACCTGTGTGATTTATCCCTAGTCAGCTCTTTAATTTCTTCTGGCTGTCTGAGGTTTCCGACATGCTGTAAATTTCCCCAAGTTTTTCATTATCTGCAATTTCTTTATGACTCGTGAATCGGAGTGGAGAGAGAGTGTGGATTTACAGCGGAGATAAACATGTCCATAAAGTCTGTATCTGTGTCAGTAATTGTACTGCTGTCAGTGACTGTCCTGTTTTACAGGCCTCTCTTGGGAAAGGAACAGGCTTCACTACCTGCAGCACTGAAGTGCTTGCTTTGATTTGCACTAACTTGCTGGGAGATTAGGTAGGAATGAATGGTAGGATAGAAATTGATACTAGACTTTGGCCTCTGTTTGTTTGTTTGTTTGTTTGTTTGTTTAAGGTCAGGTGACCTTTTGTTGGATAACTGTGTGTTGAAAATAAAGCATGGATTATGTTTATTTCCTAAGTGAAAATGCATCTTATATTGATATGGTAGATGTGAAAAATCCTTCCTAACTTCATTTTAAACAATACCGTTAAGATGGCTTTCCTTTCTATCACTATTGATCATTAAACTTGGGTCTTTTTTCATTTTTCCCTTTTTCTTTTCTTAGAATTAAAACAATTTCTCTTTCAGAATATTCATTCCTCCCCAAGAGTGGGGCCAGCTAGAGTTTTAATGATGACTACATCAACTATTTTTTAAAAATATATTTTATTGATTTTTTTACAGAGAGGAAGGGAGAGGGATAGAGAGTTAGAAACATCGATCAGAGAGAAACATCGATCAGCTGCCTCCTGCACACTCCCCGCTGGGGATGTGCCCACAACCAAGGTACATGCCCTTGACTGGAATCGAACCTGGGACCCTTGAGTCTGCAGGCCGATGCTCTATCCACTGAGCCAAACCGGCCAGGGCTACATCAACTATTAATGGCTCTTTTGTGACTGCTAGAAGTGGTGTGCTCTCAACACTTTTTTCACTCATTTTCTTCTTTCTAATCATGCGAAACAGCGGTCTTCATGGAGTAAGCTTGTGAAATTACACTGTAATTAATTCTAGTTTGGGGTGTGGTGGGGGGACTTCTAGTGTATGGCTTACTAGGTCCAATTTAACAAACATACAAAATAACATAAAAAAATCAACCAAATAAAATCTCAAGACATCCTTTTAACTTAATGCAGTAAACTCCCTATTTTGTTAATGAACTTAAAAAATTGTTTTCTTTAATGAATGCCATATTGGAAGTGCTTGACTTTACTTACTTACTTATTTATTTATTTATTTATTTATTTATTCGTTCATTTATTTATTTATTTTTGTCTTTTATCCACTTGATACAATCTGATTGTAAGCACAGTGAACTTGGACTAAGTTAAGTTTTACCTCTATGCCTATTCAGTTTGTCAAAAGTAGAGTGAGATTTCTAGCTAGGTCTGACTATAGAAATAAGCTTTCTGATCGCTCAGGTTGAAAGGCTTGTTATTACTAAGACTATCTCCTCCCAGGAATAGTTTTAGGGGTGGGGAAGGTATAGTGTTCTAGCTTTGCAGGGGAAGCATTTTTTTCTCCTGGTTTGAGGGAAACTAGTTCATGGTTGTCTGCTTCTGTTTCTGCTGCTGTCAGCTGTCAAATTCAGTAAAAACAAGAGTTGAATTAGCCAACAGTCTCACAGTGTTGGAGGATAATGACATTAACAAAGAAAAGAGCAACACAATAAACAATTATTTGAATACAAATTTGTGTACCTGCTATTCTCTGAAATGGCTCCATAGCAGGAACTGATAACTTTGTATTAAAGGATTAACATAGGCACAGGAGAATGAGTTGGTAACATGTTTTCAGATTGAAAAAGGACAGGCAGTTTCTTTTTCACTGTCCTTAATCAAGCTGAGAATGAAATCCAAGAGTAGCCAGGCTCGAAACTAAAGGGAAGGCAGGGGTATCTATCTGTTAACTGCTTGTAGAAGGGATCATCTTGGGTGAAAATCCTCATCTGGTGTTTTACTTTTTAAGATCCTTTCTTTGGAGCTATGGGTTAAAAAACAATATTTCAGATTATTAGGTAAATGGGTATTAATGCCAGAAATAAGCCAGGAAAGCCCCTCTTCACTAATTTAACAAGAATACCATTAAATCTCCTTTACCTCTGATAGTTCATTATGAAAAAATTTTAAATACCCAGTGAGCCTCCATATATACTTTCTTTTTCTCCTTGAACTATTTTTAAGTAAAATTTAGACATTGGGCACTTTACCCCTAAATACTTCAGAACACATCTCTTAAGAAGAGAACAGTTTCCTACATAGCAAAAATTGCAAAATATCTAATTACACATTCAGAATTCCTCAATTGTTTCTAAAAATCTTGTGTAGCTTTTTTAAAACTAAGACCCAATTAAGGTTCAGGCATTGTAACTGTCAATACATTCTTGATAGGAGAATATTTAAAGCTAAATTCTGCACACCAGCTCTTTTTTCTTACGCTGAACATATATTTACTCAAATGACTCTCATGTTCCTTTAGAATATTGAGTTTCAAATTATTCCTCTACAACAAGGCTGCTTTATCAAGCTTCTTTAATCTATTTCTGGTATTCTCCCCTTCTCCTAACCAAATTAGCTGTAGAATTGATCTTTTCTCCAATAACTACTCCACTGTTCAGCCAGAGTAATATTTTTGAAAGTTCGCAAATTGAGATGTGATCTCATTCCCTACTTAAAATCCATCAATGGTCTTCCATTGCTCTTAGGATAAAAATAAAATAAAAAACCCTTTAATTTGGCCTTACAGCTGTTCATGATCTGGCCTTTCACTCACCATGCTTTCCTCTCTGAGTGTGGGTTCTACAAATTCCAAAGCAGGAAAAAATGAAGTAAAGAATTGGGGGAACACCTCTTAGAAGAGATGAAATTTGAAGTAGGACTTGACAGCTAATATTTGCACATGGGAGGAAGGAAGACACTTCAGACTGGGAAACAATTTTTGAGTATGGATTAGTTAGAGTATTAAAAGTTGGAAAAGGAGGAGCTAGATTATGGAAAGCCTGAAGAACGAGAGGAATTATTTTCATACACTTTGATAGCAGTCCCCAGAGAGAATTGAAGGGTACAGTGATAGGTCCTAGAGACTACCTAGGAAGCTGGTGCTGGCCAAGAATGCAATGACTGCTTGTCCTAGCTAGGACAGTGTGAATGCAAGGAGGGGATGTAAAAAAGGGGGGGGGGGGATAAATATGAAATTATAACAGACTAGAGAGGCACAAGATTCGAAATGATTTCAAGATTTTAAGCCCCTGTAACTCAGAATACATTTAGGGTAGAAGTGGAGTATGCATTATAAAACTTCAGTTTTGTTTGCGAAAGTATTAAGGCATCTCTGAAATGAACATTTTAAACTATCAGGGTTATAGACTAAAAGCTTGTGAATATCAGGTATATTACGTAGAATGAGTTCAACTACATATAAAAAGAAATTCAAAATAATTGTGACTTACACAAGGTAAAATTTCCTTTTTCCCCACAAAAATGAAAGCTGGAGGTAGACAGGCTCAGGCTGGTAAGGCAGCTCCACAGTGTTATCAAGGACTAAGGCCTCTTTGTTTGCATTCTACTTTTCTTAGAGCATGGCTTCCATCCTAAAGGATACCTCATTGTCCAAGAAGACTGATAGAGCTCTAGCCATCAAGCCTGGGTTGTAGACCAGAAGAAGGTGGGAAGGGAAAAGAGCAAAAATGGTGTGCCCACAGAGCTGACTCCGTTCCTTTTAAGCCGTCTACTGGAAGTTGCAGAGAATGTGGTTATCTGGACCAACCTAGCTGCAAAAGACTAATCTTTTATTCTGGGCTGTAATTTTGCTTGATAAAAATTGTGTTGGTCCTGGTCGGTGCAGTTCGGTTGGGCATCATCCCGTGCACCGAATGGAGGATTGCTGGTTCAATTCCTGGTTAAGGCACATGCGGGGAGTTGTGGACTCAGTCTCCAATAGGGAACATGCAGGAGGCAGATGATCAATGTTTCTGCCTTCCCCTCTGTAAATTAATAAACATATTCTCAGGTGAGGATTAAAACTTTCTTTAAATTGTTGTTTTGTTAATAAGGAGGAAGGAGAGAGTATTGAGATAAGCAACCACCATTCTCTGCCACAGGGAACAAGAATATGTGCATGATCAGTGATGGATTAGTAGAAGCAGAAGAATGTGAGGTGATGGTTATGTTGAGAAGGCTCAGATCAGTGATTTTAGAGGTGTGTGTATGGATATTAATCTGTGAATTGGACTTCTTATAATTTGTTGATTATCTTGAGTGAACTATAAAAAATGGTTATGGATTGATTCTTATGTCTGGTACTTCATAAATAAGTGAATGCCCAACAAGTCCTTTTAGAGATCTTGCAGAATATTTATTTATTTATTTATTTATTTATTTATTTATTTATTTTGCTGTTTTTCCAAAGAAGTAAACATTAGAGCATATTAGCTCTTTTTATTTTATTTTAATATTTTTATTGATTTCAGAGAGGAAGAGAGAGGGAGAGAGAGATAGAAACATCAATGATGAAAGCAAATCATTGATCGGCTGCCTCCTGCACGCCCCACGCTGGAGTTCAAGCCTGCAACCCTGGCATGTGCCCTTGACCAGAATCGAACCTGGGACCTTTCAGTCTGCAGGCCAACGCTCTATCTACTGAGCCAAATGGGCTAGGGCCATATTAGCTCTTTTTAATCTTTAGGGAGGCAAACCACCCAAGAAATGGTCAGCTTTTAATATTGACCACTTTTAATGGTCAGCTTATTAATATTTGTATTTACTTCTGAGAAGAACCTGCTATAGATATTTCTAGTTATAGAGAAGAGAAACAGTTGGTTCTCTGATTTCCATATATTTACCAAAACAGATTAGAAAAAAAAAAAAGATTATTTAAATAAAATTATCTGTTATGTGGTTAGCCTGACAAGTTGATCCAAGGGCTGATTTTTATTTTCACTGTGTCTCACAAAGCCTTGATTATAATAGGTTGTTGGCATTAATGAATGAATAATTGGATTATTGGATTAATTCTGAGGTCCTATATTATATGATATGGGCTCTGGTAATATTTAGAAGTTAAAGACAAAAAAATAAAAAGAGTTAAAGGCAAAAGTCAAAAACAAAGCACACATACAAAAGAAGTTAAAGGCAGTCTGTACTGTTTAGCATAGCAAAAGTTGCTAGTTAAAAATGGCTAATTAACTCCCGGCCAATGTGGCTCAGTGGTTGAGTGTTGACCTATGAACCAGGAGGTCATGGTTCGATTCCCGGTCAGGGCACATGCCCAGGTTTCAAGCTCCATCCCCAATGAGGTATCATGCAGGAGGCAGCCAATCACTGATTCTCTCTCATCATTGATGTTTCTATCTCTCCTTCTCTCTTCCTCTCTGAAATCAATAAAAATATTAAAATAAAATAAAAAGAGCTAATATGCTCTAATGTTTACTTCTTTGGAAAAACAGCAAAATAAATAAATAAATAAATAAATAAATAAATAAATAAATATTCTGCAAGATCTCTAAAAGGACTTGTTGGGCATTCACTTATTTATGAAGTACCAGACATAAGAATCAATCCATAACCATTTTTTATAGTTCACTCAAGTATTGCTACTTTAAAAAATCTAACTCCTAAAAATACTTTTCAGCAAAATACATGGAAATAAGTAGATTCATTTAGAAGCATTTTTTGAAAACTTAGCTTACATAAATCTACTAGGTTTATGCTGCTAAAAATCAGCATTTTACTCTTAGGATTTAAAGACAACCCCTTACAAAGTAGCACTTTGCAGCAGAATATGCATGATTTTGCCCTACTTATGGTGACTGGATTCTCATCCTCTCAATAGGATCAATATTAAGCTAGCCTTCTTTACCTCTTCGATCCATATTAAACCTGTCTTGGAAAGTGTCTGTTTATTGGATAATATAGCTACACTGGGGCTCTATGACAATATCGTTTGCTGCCTCATTAGCTCTGGAGCATTTGAACAAGATAAAAATGCCCTAAAGCCTCTTATCTGATGTCTGGTGTAACCTACTGAAAGCAGAAGTGCCATTAGTTTATGTTAGAAATCAAATGGCCCTCTCCAGCTCAGGAAGTACTGATTAAACCTGAAGTGTCCCTGGAGGACTCTACAGCTGTCAGAGGGGTGGTGGCTGTCCCTCACCAAGAGGGAAATCTGGGCCAGAGGTCTCAGTGGGGCGGTGCTTTAAGAACTCACACGTGGCTGCCCCAGCTGTTCTGCTTTGCCTAATGAATTGTTTTACAAGAAGAGGCTGGGTATTGTCATCACTAGCTGTCTGCCTTAGGGACTGGAGCAGGCCAAATAATAAGTAATGTTAGTGATGGTAATTGAAATGTGATGGCTCTCTTGGGAGATTTATAGCTCTGGAGCTGGTTGGCACTTGTGGATTGTCTTGTCCTCCCAAAGCCCTATTTGAAGTGTGCCTTATTATTTTTTTGTTTTGTAATACTATTGTGTGGCTCTTTTCTCTCCTCTGTGCTATAGAATTTCATTGAGAGAAACAGTTTTAGAGCCATTATAGTGGCTTTAAGTAGAAAGGGAACAGCTCTGACTTTTTCTTTTATTTATTTATTAATTGATTTTTATTTTATTGATTTGAAAGGGAGAGAGGGAAAGGGAGATGCAACAATAAAGAAGGGCCATCACATTTTAGTCTCTTGGGGTACCACTACAGAGATCTCTCTAGGCTTTTGAAGGAACATTTTAAATTTATATAAGTAATACAACCTCTTGATTTAAAAAATTTTTTTCAATAGTGTAGAAGGCTATAAAGTGAAAAGTAAAAACCTTACCAGCTGAATGTATCAGAGGTAATCATCACCAACACTTTATCCATGAAACACTTCCAAACATTTTCTGTGCATAATCAAGTTTATGTATGTTACCACATACAGATGAGATTATAATATATGTACTGTTTTGTGACTTTTGTTTTTTCAGCCAACAATATATCTTTCCACAGCATTGCATATAGATCTACCTCATTTCCCAGTTGCTGCATAGACTTTCACTGGATGTATCAATTATAGATTCTTAGTAGGTAGTTTGACTTACACCTTATGAGTGAATACTTATTATACTAACTGGATACAATTCATTGATTTGTGTTCTGTGGTTCACCTATGATTTTACATGAAGTAATTTTCCTTTTCTTCCAGGACTGCTTTAAAATAGGAAATAATGAAGGTGAAACTTTGGGTTTGGGGATGGTGTGAGTTTTGTCATAAACTATCAATATACATATGTGTAGTGTTATGCACCCTGCTGTGTATTTAAATTTTTTGCTTATTTAAATGAGAAGTATTCTGTCCCAGATAGGTAAGGGGAAAACAAATAGCCTTTAATGAATGTTAAAGGCATTGACTGCATGCTTCCTTCAATGTTGAATGAGTGTTTTCGCCCTAATTTTCTACTTCAGAAGCTCCAAGAATTAAGTGAATGCATTAATGGACGTGGGAAATGATTTGTCAGCAGGTGGAAATGAGGACTTAGGTTTCTTGTGTAACAGCTTGGCTAACAAAGCAAGTTTGTGTCTTATGAACTTTAGGGGCCTTGCTGGGAGTGGCAGTGTGATGAATGAAGCAAAGCAATTTTCTAGGAGCATTTCAGGTCAGTGATGGAAGAAATCAATTGTCTTCTCAGGCAAACAGAAACCTAATTTTAGTTGCATTGTCTTCAATAGAATCCATCCAAATTGAGTGATAGAAATTTTCATTTCTATTAAAAATAGGAACATTGTGCCCTACCCTGTTTGTTTGCTCAGTGGTTAGAGAGTCAGCCTGTGGACTGAAGGGTTCTGGATTAGATTCCGGTCAAGGGCACATACATAGCTTGCAGCCTTGATCCTGACACCTGGTCAGGGTGCATGTGGGAGGCAACCAATTGATGTATCTCTCTCACATTGATGTTCCTCTCCGTCTCTCCCCCTCCCTTCTACTCTTTCTAAAAAGCAATGGAAAAATGTCTTCGGTTGAGGATTAACAAAAAAAAGGAACATTGTATATCTTTTTAAATTCAAAGCCCTTTAGACTCATTTTCTCCACACTTCAAGGTTCCAATTTGCCTAAATATTATTAAAGAGATGTCATACTAATAAATTATAAAATTCCAACTAGTTTGTTTTAGGTTTCTTATATGATATTTTTCTTCTCCTTGATGTTACTCATTTGAATTGATGCAAAATGCTTAACTTAATAATTGGACGTTATTATTAATAACAATTACTCTTTATACGGGATTTACGGTGTACAGAGATTTCAGGGCGTCTTGTGGGCTATCCTCCAAATCTGTGCTGTTCAAAACCATAGTCACTAGCTGCATGTGGCTGTTTAAAGTTAATTAAAATTAAAATAAAAAGTTTAATTCCTTAGCTGCACTAGCAAATGCTCAATAGCCATATGTGGCTAGTGGCTACCATATTGGGTAGCACAAAGAGAACATTTCCACTGTACAGCACTTCTCTAAACTAAGGTTGGCAAACTATGGCCCACAGCCTGTTTCTGTGTTCCCGGGAGTGAAGAATGGTTTTTACATTTTTAAAGGGTTGTAAAATAAAACAAAAAAAACAGAAGTGTATGAGACAAGAGACTAAGTATGTCCCGCAAAGCTCAACATACTTACTATCTGGCACTTAGCAGGAAAAATTTGCCAACCTTTGGACCTATGCCTGTTTTTCTTGATGACATTTCGACTTTCTGATCAAGTTAGGCTAGGGTTTTTTTTCTTAAGCCATCAGAAGATTATGAATCTATTAAGCAAATTAGGTAAATTTAGGATCAAATTTTCTTTTTTAAAAATATTTTTATTGATTTTATAGAGGGGAAAGGAGAGGGATAGAGAGATAGAAACACTGATGAGAAAGAAACATGGATCAGCTGCCTCCTACATGCCCCCTACTGGGAATTGAGCCCAAAACCCGGGCATGTGCTCTGACCAGGAATAGAGCCATAACCTCCTGGTTCATGGACCAACGTTCAAACACTGAGCTATGCTGGCAGGGCAGGAGCAAAGTTTCTTACTATAGGTAGAATCTAGAATGAGTCCAGAGTTTACACAAATCAGTTCCTTGGAGCTAGCACAAGTGGGATGAGCTTTGAAATAGGTAAAATTCTTTGTAGTATAAATGATTAACTTGCAACAGCGTTGTAAATAATGCCTGCAGTCTAACAGAACATCATTCTGATTTTGTACACTATTTTCTGTCTTTTAAGTACTATTTTCTCCCATCTTACACTGAAATGAAATAAATACATTTCAGCAGATGCACTTGATCTTTCAACAAAGAATTTACCATGAAGGTTTTTAACTTCAAATTATTTTTAACTGCCAAATGATTTTAGTCAATCTCTCCAGAAAGAATGCAGCAAAAAGATTCTTCTGCTGGTATTCTCAACATCTGAGAGATATTCTTCTCTTGCCAAATGTAGCTCTAACAATTTCTCATTAAATGTTAGGCTTATGAAATCTGCCTATAAAATGAGCATCTGGCATTTCTGTGGTAAATTAGAGACTCAACTTCTTGCTTTCAAGCTTAGACCTTGACATTCGTGAGGGAATGTTGTGAATTCCCACGTTTGTGATAACCCGTAGCATATAATTTTTGTTATAAAATGCAGTAAGGTATGGTTGAAAAGAATTAAGTTACCCCTTTGGGTTTTTATGTAAATTATTCCCTAAGTAGAAGTAATTAAAGTGATTCTCCCACTAAAATAAATGTTATACTCCAATATATTAAATTAGTAGAAGCATTAGCTTGATTTGTCTGAAACTTCAGTTCAAGATAGCAATGCCAGATTATTATGGACTGTGTGGTAAGATCATGAAATGTACTGAACCACAAAAAAAGTCACATTTTAACATTATCCTTAGAGAAAAAAAGGCAAATGGTAGAAGAGGTAAGGGAAATAATTGTAAAATAGTATTCTGAGAAGGAACCTTCATGAAGTGATATCTTCTTTCTAAAGAACACTATGAATGGTAGCTGTGTTTTTCTTTTATTCCCTGGTACAAATTTTATTACTTAAAGCTCTAGTCATTGATCATAACTGGTTGTAGTGTCAATTCGCAGTTTCCCATGTTAGAACTTTGAAAAAATTTATGAACCCCCCCCCCCCCAAATTTCTTATGGTTCTTTACTGTCATCCTCTTTGCCATTCTTTGCCAAACCATCCCTAAGTCTTCTTGCTCTTTCAGTTCTTCCATGTCACTTTTATGTATATCCTCCAAACCTTTGCCACCCACTTGCCTCACCAGTGTTAATTGTTCACTCCTCTTCATTGTCTGTGAAAATTATCTACTTGAAGTGATACACTGCCTCTTCTTTAAGGCATGCCAGCAAGCATCTACCCTTTTAGATCACTTGATCTCCAGTAAGAGATTCCATAGTATTTCCTATATAACCAAGGATATGCCTCTCTAAGCAGGCTCTTACCAAGTTTGAAATCTTTGTCCATGTCATTGTATGATGCCAGTTAAAGTATAGTAAAGACATATGCCTTGAGCTTGTGTTTTACACCTCAATTGAAAAATCAGAAGCATTAAGGGAGAGAACATCACCTCGAGACTTAGAGTTGGAAATTATAGTAATTAAGGAAGGCCTTACACATTGTCCATGATGGGAAGAACCTGAAATTTAAGCTTTTGAGAAATTAGATATTTGACCACTCTGGCATAAAGTATTTATAAAATCAGCCCAGAAAACATTGCCAATATTCAAGATTTTTTTTTATTGGTCTATCAGTGTTTGTCCTTTGGTTCTCAGATTAGTAGAGCATACTTAATTTTTTTATGTAAAGTCTGCATTATTTATAAAGTAAATAAGTCAGTTTGACCTTACACTCCATAAGCTCTATAAGTAAATTATACGAGAAAAAGAAGAAAACAAAGAAATGAAACCAGGAAGCCCCCAAAATCTGAAGCAGTACATTGTAGGCCTGTTCCTAACTGAAGGCCTGATTTTGTATTCCACTTCCTTCAATTCATGAATGAATACCTTCTACCTCTCCTTTTTCTTTTATTCTCTCCCAAAGTAGAAACTATGTGATCATCCTTGGTACTTATTTTAACATCTGACCCTACCAAGGGTGCAACTCTCTTTCTTAGGATTTAAATATTATCATAATAAATAAACATTTCTTTATTGCCTACTATGAAGAACAATGTGCTAAACCCTTACTGTCAAAAATACATCAACTCCTCTTAAGGCACTTATAATCTGATTTGGGTGACAAGGCAAATGTGTAAAAAGATCACAGAACAAGGGAGCATGTCCTGAGTGCCACTTGAGTACCATAGGAGTTCAGAAATGAGATATTACAGTGGGCTGAACGTGGATGGGTAGAGTCTAAAAATGTGATATTTAAACTGGAATGAAAGAAATAAATCCTATATATGATCGTTGGCAAATTAATTTCCTCCTCAGTGTGATTCCATGTAAAATGTAACACTCCATGTAGTAGTTTCTTTTTTATTAACCTGTAAAAATCCTTTTTTTCCTCATCCATTTCCCTTGTTGGCTGCCGAGTTTGCTAGTTCAGTAAAAGGCATCATTTGTTTGTCTTTGTCCTCATATAGACCAGTAATTAAGTAGTTAGAAAGGCAAACTAACCTTACATCATAATTTGGCCTCCTTAGCCACCCTGTTAAGCCTGTAAATGGAAACAAAAAGATAAGAAAGTAACCACAATCAAACATGTCTAGCTTGGGCTGAGTTTGACCTGCACCTTGACAATGAAGTTTGTTATTTCTGTTTTCTATTCTGAATAGATTTATTCCCATCAAAGTCTCAAGATCCTTAATTTAAATATATATATTGATTTATTTCCAGTCTTCTACATGCTAAATGTTAACCTCCTTCTGACATGCAGTGATGATTTCTGAATTTTCATTAGGCACAACTCATGCTGAAGCACTGAAGCAGTTGGTTACTATTGCAGCTAATTCTTATTTAAATAAACAAGAATTCTTTTAAAAAATAAAAAGGATTAGCCAGAACAGTTTTTTAAATTCACAGCAGCACCGATGTATATCAGTTCTGGCTTAGCAGACTTTGACCCAGGGCTGTGCAGTGTTTTATTACCCTCAGGCACATAAGGACACATACTTACAGCACCACTTTTGTAGCAGATATTTTTATAACTCTACAATATGATTAGACTGACGTAGAGCAATTCTCTAAATTCATAGGTATTAAAATATTCTGGCAGCTGTCTCCTTTTTGCCTTTAAGTTGAGCCATCATGATGAGATAAGACTGCACCAAGCCTGATCAGTACATGAATGAAGTTAGGAATGGTATTCGCACGTTATTGACAAGAGTCCTTGTGATTATGAATAGTAGAAATCTTGGAGGAGGGGTTCCCATTTAATTCCAATTTAATTTTAGTAATATTCTTGTTTTTCAGAAACCTTTTTACTTCAAAGTACACTCCATATAATCAGATAGGAAGGGAGTTATGGTATAAAAATGCCTTTGAGCCATAGCCGGTTGCTCAGGGGTTAGAGCATCACCCACGGGCTGAAGGGTGCAACTCTCTTTCTTAGGATTTAAGAAAAATCCCGGGTTTGATTCCAGTTGAGGGTACATACACCTCAATTGTAGGCTGGATCTCCGGCCCCAATCAGGCTCGCAACCAATCAATGGGTCTCTCTCACATTGATCTTTCTCTGTGTCTCTACCCCTCGCTTCCACTGTGTCTAAAAATCAATAGAAAAAATATCCTCAGGAGAGGATTAACAATAAATAAATATGCTTCTGAGTTCTAAAAGAAACAACTTAGATTGTGCAAAAAAAAAAACAACCACCACAAAACAAACCAAAAAAATACAGTATCACTCTGGCCAGTGTCATCCCATACACCAGAAAGGTTGCTGGTTGGATTGGATTCCTGGTCAGGGCACATGCGGGGGTTGCGGGCTCAATCCCCAATGGGGGGCATGTAGGAGGCAGCCAATCGATGTTCTTTTCTCACATCCATGTTTCTCTTTCTCCCCCTCCCTTTCTCTCTCTCTCAAATCAATAAAAAAATTTTTTTAAAAAAAAGCTAAAAACCTACAGTATCTTTACTGGGAGTTAGAGGTATTGATTAGGGTTAGAGAGTGTTTGGGAGAACCTGGATAGAAGAAACATACTGGTATGTTATTATTAGGGTGCAGTGACATGGGGTACAGATTCTTTTGTTCTCAACATAGGCTTCTAGCAACCCCTGGACTCTAGGTCATAGTCCTCAAAGGGGTGCTGAGAGTCTGGGAAGGTCTTTTTTTTTTTTTTTTTTAAGTCTCATGTTATGATCTCAACAACTGTGACCTCTCTTCCCCTAAGTACTTATTACCTGCTTCCAAGTGTCTCAAATTCTTCTAAATAGGAACAATTTACAATGGAAAGATTTGCCCTTTGCTGAGAAATATGAGACTTCAAATGGCAAATGATTATTGGTACAACTATTTTGGAAAACTGTTAGGCAGTATCTACTAAGGCAATATTGGGTCATATACCCTATGACCCAATAATTTAATTCCAGTGCTATATAGAAATAGAAATGCAAACATTTGTATGTCAAAAATGCAAAAGTTCTTCTGCTGAATAAATAATGATAAATTCATAAGTAGAATATTATATAGCCATGAAAATAAGCAAACTATTGCTACATGCAACAATATTAATGGGTTGCAGGGGCATAACATTGAGTAAATGAAGCTAGACACAAAGGAGCACATATTATACAGTATCATTTATATAAAGCTCAAAACAAGCAAAGCTAATCTATGGTGATATAAATAAAAACAGCTGCATTGGGGGTATGATGGTGGCTGGGAGAGGGTATGAGGAGGGAGGCTTCTGGGGTGCTGGTAATGGTTCTCTGTATAGAAGTATGTGGTTGTTACACAGATGTGTTAGCTTTGTGAAATTCTTCACGTATACTTATGATTTGTGCATTTTTCTGTGTGTATATTATGCTTTAAAAAGTTAACTGGAAAAAATATTTTTAAAGGCAAATAGTGGCTGAGATAAGAAATGAAACAAATTCACCTTGAAGTCTAATAGCTAGTCTGTCCTTAAGTGGAAATGAGAGCTCTCTAGCCTTTCTGCTTTGACTTGGGAAGCTCGTGAGAGAAGGTTATCAAGCATTAGTTTTCCAGCCAGTTAGGAAAGAGGATGTTGAAGAGGAAGGGAACCAACTCCCCAGATTTCAAAATATTACTTAGAGCAGACCTTATAGAATTGGATAAGAACAATAGGAATTGTTTTCTGGGGTATTTTTATCATGGGTGGCTGAGAATATATACAACTTTTTGGGCCTTAAAAGTTTGCTTTTAACATAAACATCCTTAGCATTAAAATTTTTGTTCCCAGAGAGTCATTAAATGAGGTAGCACTGTAATAGAGAAAGACTGGTGATGACTGTTATTCAGTAGATGGCAGTATTCCCTTTAAAGTTTTTAGTTAAAATGTAGGTGCATGGGGGTAACTCTTAGCAACTTTTTTTTGGTAGGAGTGATAAAGGGTCACATGCTGGGACAAGTAGACCAGAAAGAACATTTTAATCTTTTTTGTCCATTTGTTGTTTCATGTACTACTATTTTGGATGAACCAACAAGAATCAGAGTCCACAAATCTAGGACATAGTTTTCCACATAAAACCCTGGCCTGCAAGAATGATTGCCTGCAAGAGGAAGTTTTTTAAATGGAGTATTGCTTTAAGTGGATATTAATGGATAGAAGATTCAGAAAGGATTTGGGAAGGCTTTTTTCTTTTCTGTCTTGTATTTAGAAATACATATATGTCAAGATTGAGATCATGACTAACTGCTTTGAACAAAGATGTCAATGAAATTTATTGATACAGAGGTTAGGATATGATTGAATATAAATTAAAAGAAAAATTAAAGTGATTGACCACTATATTTTTGTTGGTTATTTTAATACAAATTAAGTGTTATTTGAATAGTCTCTCTCTTTTTTTTTTTTTTTAATGAAATTTTCTTAAAATGGCAATGCTTGATGGAAGCACTGGGGTTTAAGAAATCTTGTGGCATATAGGGCTTTTAGTTAGAAGATATTGATGTGAATTAGAGTGATATGCCAGAGAAGTTAAGAATTATCAACCAGCCTAATTGGCATGGCTCAGGTTGAGCATTATGACCTATAAACCAGGAGGTCACGGTTCGATTCCCGGTCAGGGCACATGCCCAGGTTTCAGGCTCAATCCCCAGTGGGGGCATGCAAGAGGCAGCCAATCAATGATTCTCTCTCATCATTGATGTTTTATCGCTCTCTCCCTCTCCCTTCCTCTCTGAAATCAATAAAAAGATATTAAAAAATAAAAAAAGAATTATCAATCAAAAGACTAACCATGCCCATCGTGCAGAATGGGAGACCAATGAACAAACTATAGTCAGTTGAAAACAGAAGAGCTACATTCAAGTCCTAATTGCTTATTAACTACTAAAGGCCTGATGCATGAAATTCGTGCAATGGGCTCAGCCCCCGCCCGCTGTGGCCGGAAGGTCATCTGGAAGGACGTCCAGAAGGACATCCAGTCTAATTAGCACATTACGCTTTTATTATTATAGATTGATCTTAGGCAAATCACTTAACCTGCCTAAGTTTTCTTTTTCTCATCTGTGAAATGTAGGTGACAAATAACTGTTTTGCCTTCCCCTCTGTATAGGTTGTTAAATGCATCAAACATGGGTGCATTGTCTTTAAGGGTGGTATGTTGATGCTAATGCACTAAACAGATGGACTCTAGTTGTTTCTGTATTGTTCAATTTACTTGTTGGTTTCTCAAGTTTTCTGCCTGTAGTCATCAGGTGCCTGCTGAGAAACACTGATAAATATATATTCAACAGCCATTATTAATGACTACCTACTTACTAAATACAGTTCCCAAAGCTTCACAACTGCATGTGTAAAGTGGACCATTGACCCCATTGTACAGTTACAAAGAACTGGGCTAGCCCAAGAGCTGTGAATCAAATTCAAACTGTCCAACTCCACAGCAGTCGCTTGTGGTATGTTATGCTATGCTTGCTATGATTGTGCTTCCTTTTTGACTTTTCCCCAGCTAGTATTTTAGAAGCCAGGGCCATACTATTTTTATGTATTAGACAATTCAAAAACAACATTGAGCCTTAAAAATTTTTTATTATGTTTTACATTAGAGTTATTAACAAAATCCTAATACATGCAAATATTAATTTGGGAGTGGGAATAGTTGGTGCTCCTGTATTTGAACAGTTGAGCCTATGTTTCATCTTTAGCTAAAGCACATATAAGTCCTTTCTTGATTATCCATACTCAGGAGAAAAGCAGTAACATTAACACAGTATACAGAGTATTTATATTTGGTTTAAATATATTTTGATTTTCTTTACAGACACCTCCCTCAGTTATATTTTAATATAACAACTGGTTTGCCTTTTTCTTTTTTTATATTTGTGTGTGAGCACATGTGCACTCATGTGAGCTTTAGGGGGTTTCCCATTTAATAGTCAATGACATTTTGCACGGAGATAACATTTTCTGGAGAATACATTTTAAACTGATAACTAAATATACTAATAACTAAATATACTTTTGCTATTTCTGTCAGGTAAAAACATGTATGTGAAAATTTTTATTTATAGGTATATTGTCTTTCAGAATTTCAAAATTATTATTTTTAATGAAAAATGATTTTTTGAAAATAATCTTCAACCTTCCCTTGTAAAAATATAAAAAGTACTTATTCATATTTTGGCCACTTTCTAATATAGTTTGTCAGTTGTCACTTTATGTTTCTTAAATAAAATTTAAATTTTAGAATAGTTGTAGATACAGGAAACTTGTGAAGGAGAATTTCCATATAATCCACATTCACTTTCCCCTATTATTATGATGCTACATTTGTTATAATTAACGAACTTCACTTCTTTTTTTTCTTCTTTGTTACATTTTTTCCATACTTTAGATTTCCTTAGTTTTTTTCTCATGTTCTTTTTCTGTTCCAGGGTCCATTTAGTAGTCTTGGCTGTGACAGTATCTCAGACTTTCTTTGTTTTTGATGACCTTGACAGTTTTAAGGAGCACTGGTCAGGTACATTATAGAATATCCCTCAACTGGGATTTGATGTTTTTCTCATGATTATGGTTTGCTTTTACAGCATATATTAGGTTATATGGGGAGGTTGTCCTTGATCATAGTGACCGATATGAAGAGGGCAGATTTGTATTTGAAAATATTGGCTGTGGATAATCTACACAAAGAAAAGCATTAACATTATTCTTTCTTGGCATTTAAACTTTGGCTACATTCTTTACATTTTTTATATTTTATCGTTTTTCAGAAGAAGCCAGCCCTAATTCTGGCTTAAACCAAGAATATAGGGTATATGATCTGCTAATGTCCCTAAAGCAGTATCTTTTCTAATTGCATCTATTGGGGCAGTTAACATGGGTTTTAATGTTACTCCTAAGAGCTTTATTTAATCTGTATTGGCCTCTTAATTAGTAATGGGCAATTTTGGGTGAATTGTTAATTGAGTAAAATTGCAGAAATTATACACAGAGTCCTTTTGTCAGTGCAGCCTAGAAACGTAGAAGATTAAAGCAGGACCTGGTTTAGTTACTATTCTAAGATGAATGCTTAAAAAGTATTATCTTAGTAGCTTTGGTTTGTATTCTAGTCTGGTGGTGGTTTTAACTCTGCTAAGAATTATTGTCTTTTAACTCACTGAGGTCCTCAATTCTACTCCATTAAGGGCCACTTTTCTGCCAATCAAAAGCAGCATCCCTGAGATTGATTTTTGTTACAGTGGATAGTAATGGCTGCCTAGTGACAACATTTCAAACTCTTTTATGTAAACAGAAAGCAATCAAATAAGTACTAATCCAAGGATTATGTGGACCCAAATCCCGTGGCCAGGCGAAGAATCTCTGCGATGCATGTCCCCCACTCTTTGCCTTCTGGTGAGAAGCAGCCCCCTTCTTCCGGGAAAGCTCACTTCTGCTTGCTTGTGCTGCCTGTTAGATTGCAGTATGCTAAAACCAACCACTCCTGCAGCTCCTGAATGGAATTCAAAAAGACACTTACATTTCCATAAATAAATTAGGAATTCAGTGGTTTCTTCGGGCTAATCAGGGCAGGCTGATAAACCTTGCTAGCTGTTTAATAAATGAATTGTGACTGATTACCTATTAATATGGACGCCTCAGGAATTCACCCAGGGGGAAGCAGAGCAGTGAAATAGAGAGGGGCATGGCCCCTTGGGAAATCAGGGCTTCATGTTTGCAGCTTAAATATCTCTGTGAAGTATCAATAAGGAGGTAATTGAATTTTGAACACAAACATGAGCGCCGAATGGATGAAAGGGGGAGGGGGATCTGATCATCTCTTCTCTGCCCCTTCATTCTCCCCTCCCCTTTTCCTTAGAGACCACTCTAGTAAAGATAGATGCTAAATCCATTAAATAAAGATTAGACTCTGTCGTAGTAGAAAATGGCAGCTTAGCTAGATCCCTGGGCAAATTGGGGCCTGTTGCAATACAGAAAATTAAAATATACATTTTTAACAAGTCTGCTATCTTCCTAGCAATAATGCTGGGCTAGCTTGTGGGGTTTGCTCCTCCTTCAGATGGGCTTTTGTTTGGGCGATCACTTTCTCTTGTATTAGTGCCAGTCTTTTCTGTATTCCTGGAGCAGAAGGGGCTGGGTTTATTTATTTATTTTTAAAGCTTCTGTTGAGGCCTTTCCTCTAGCATCCTGCTTGCTTGTAATCAGAGAAGTGGGAAGGAGATTAGTGTCCCGCGAATTGACGGTAGATAAATGTTCCCTCCCCTTAACTGGTGGGTCCAGAAGAGCCCAATCACTTGTATTTCAGGGATGATTGGAGAGTGTACAGCAAGAAAAGGGCTTACAGACTGAAATAAACATCGATGTTATAGATGCAATTTTACTTGGCTTTATTTCCTCTAGATGAGGTTATTGATTTGCTTTGTTCTCCTATTTTAAGCCATATAAAGTCATATTAATGTAGAAAAAAGAGGAATTGGCATCATTTGGTTACAATCATAATACCCCTTTTTGAGCAGTAATAAAAACAAGCGTCAAGCCTTAAATACTTCTGTTATCTTTATGCCAATACCCAGTATTGGCTTTTTGGACTAATCCTTGTTTACATGTCAATCTACAGTTCTCCAGTTCTGATGCCACTTTCCAAGGGCTTCAGTCAGTCTATCAACAGGTATTAATTGAGCATCTTTTAGGTGTATGACATTGTTAGTTGACATGTTCACTGGTGAAGTTTGTCCTCTGCTACCACAGATCTGTATTAAAAAAACCAAAGCTAATCATGTCATACTCTTACTATAAAAGTTCTTTGGTTCCTTGAGCCCTACATGATTAAAATTCAAATTCCTCAGGCCTTCACAAAGGACCTTCTTAACATGAACCTAGCCTCTCCAGTTTTATCTGGAAAACTTCTACTTATCCTTCAAGACCATTTCAAACCCCACCCTCCGAATAGTGTCTACCTATTCCCCCAGGCAGAGTTCAATTTTTATCTCTGTGTAGGTTCTATACTTGTAGCTCTGAGGTTTTCCATATGGAAGAAAAAAGTGTACAACTTCTTAGTCTCAGTAATAAAGGATTTTGTGCATCATTTTACTTGGCATTCCCAAATCTTTATTTTAACTTCAAAGGTATCTTAATGATCAAATTTTCATTGACTTCTCCTTTTGACACTTCACTTTAGAATTTAACTTTGTTTTTCAGTAATCTTTAATGTTAAGAAGGAACTAAAGAATGTTTGTGATCCCTGTCGTTGCTGCTGCCTTAAATTATCTCTAAAGAGAAGAAATCAAACTTATTTAATCTGATTGCCACATTTCACAAATATGCCTTAGTATATTTTGAATGCTATTTTTCAAAGCCAAATACCACAAAATTTAAGAATTTTCTAGTCCTTCACATGTTGAAAGTTACATTGATGTTGCACCAAGATGTTTATAATTTTACTCCCAGTTCTCTACCCTTTTCTTCCTGCCATTTTGCTGGGCCCCAGAGCTTCATCCAGCCTTACTGACAACACAGGAATGCTAGAGCCATGGAAGCAAGAATTTAAAGGCTCCGTATTTCCAGTGGTCGGATTTTAACTATTGTAAGTTTTTGGGTTTTTTAAAATATATTTTATTGATTTTTTTACAGAGAGGAAGGGAGAGGGATAGAGAGCTAGAAACATCGATGAGAGAGAAACATCGATCAGCCACCTCCCGCACACCCCCCACTGGGTATGTGCCCGCAACCAAGGTACATGCCCTTGACTGGAATCGAACCTGGGACCCTTGAGTCCGCAGGCTGACGCTCTATCCACTGAGCCAAACTGGCTAGGGCTTAACTATTGTAAGTTTTAAAAAATATATATTTTATTGATTTTTTACAGAGAGGAAGGGAAGAGGGATAGAGAGTTAGAAACATCGATGAGAGAGAAACATCGATCAGCTGCCTCCTGCACACTCCCTACTGGGTATGTGCCCACAACCAAGATACATGCCCTTGACCGGAATCGAACCTGGGACCCTTGAGTCCGCAGCCGACACTCTGTCCACTGAGCCAAACCTGTTAGGGCTATTGTAAGTTTTAAACCTTATTTAACATTAATGGAATAATGCAAATAAAATGGTTTTTTTCTAGTAATAATTTTCGGTGAAGAGTGTATATTTTCTTTTAATTATAAGAAATTCTGAGGTAGAAAAATCTCTCTCAAATTATCCCTAACATTTTTTAATAAAATAAAAAATATCATTGGTGTTTATCCCTTTAAGAAAAGACTCTCTTGGTAACTCTCCCATTTCCTAAAGCTTTCTGATGACCTTAGCATAACCTTCATTCAATAAAATATCTCTTTTCCTGCCTTTGTATATTTAAACACAGTATCCTTAGAATTAACCTACAGTGTAATGTGTGTTCCCTGCCATGCAGTTGAGTCAGCTTCGACTTCTCGCAACCCTATGACTGAGCAATGTCTACAATGTCCTGTCCTCAACAGCCCTGCTCAGCTTCTGTAGACTCCTACCTATGGCTTATTTTATGGGATCAATTCATGTTACTCCTTGGGCAATTACTGATTTAAGCTTCTCTGATGGTGTGTGGGTAATGTTCAAGTTTCTGTCTTGTTCAGGAAGATTCTGTAGCTGTGGTTCTTAACCTAAGAGTCCGTGAATCTCCTGAAATTATAAATAAAATTATATATGTGTACATATGCATGTATATTTTTCTCCAGAGAGTATACATGACTTCTTATATTTTTTAAAAACGATTATGGGTTGAATTGTGTCTCTCTAAAAAAGATACCAGAATTCTAATCCCTGTACCTCAGAATGTGACCTTCTTTGGATATGTGGTTTTTAGAGGTTTTGTTAACAAAGATTAAGTGAGGAAATAGCTGTGTGTAGTAAACCAGCTATGTCTTCCCGTCTATTACCCCCAAAAGGTTAACAACCACTGTTTTTAAGACATGCAGCCTGGTCGGTGTGGCTCAGTGGTTGAACGTTGACCTATGAACCAGGAGGTCACTGTTCAATTCTCAGTCAGGACATATGCCCCGGTTGCAGGCTCAATCCCCAGTAGAGGGTGCGCAGGAGGCAGCCAATCAATGATTCTATCTCATCATTGATGTTTCTATCCCTCTCTCCCTCTCCCTTTCTTGCTCTACAATCAATAAAAAATACATTTTTTAAAATGCATGACAGTAACAACTTAAAAAAAAAAGCAGCATTTCTAAAGTGAGTTACATAACCAGGCTAAACTCTGTTCAGGTACCAGAGTAGTGACCCATGTTTAAGAATTTCTAAGAATTAGTAACTGAAAAGTTGGGTTTTTAAAAAAGAATCATTCAATAAATAGATGAATGCTTATGTAATCATATTCTGCTGAGCACGGATTATAGAGAAAAGAACATTGTTGTCCTGAGGTTACTTACAGTCTATTAGAGAGCAGTAGGGAAAGGTACTTAGAGTCAGAGTCAGAGAAAGTAATCCTAAATCGTCTTTAAAGATGTGCAGCAAGTGTTGGGGGGGAAAGTGGGAGGATGGTAATTGCTCCACAGATCACGTCAAGAAGTAGTCTGAGCCCTAACCGGTTTGGCTCAGTGGATAGAGCGTCGGCCTGCAGACTGAAGGGTCCCAGGTTCGATTCCAGTCAAGGGCATGTACCTTGGTTGTGGGCACATCCCCAGTGGGGAGTGTGCAGGAGACAGCTGATCGATGTTTCTCTTTCCTTGTTGTTTCTAACTCTCTATCCCTCTCCCCTCCTCTCTGTAAAAAATCAATAAAATATATATTTTTTTAAAAAGAAGTAGTCTGAGCATAAGCAACAACAGTACTAGTAAATGACAAAGGCCTGAGACATGCTGTGTTTGGGGAACTTCTGAGTAAGTAGTTAGGAGATGGGGGTGGAAAGCTAAGAAGGAGCCTGGTTTACACATGAGCCAAGGTGTTATCCTGAAGGCTCTTGTGACAACTGAAGAACGGTAAGCAGGGAGATGACAGCGATTGCCCTTTTCTTAAGAAGAGCACTCTGACAGTTGATGGCAGCAACTGTTGACTTGCTCCTCTCTGTTTTTCTCTCTCTTTTTAGTGTCTGGTACGTTATCGGTGCTAATGACCAGCTGGGGAGTTGGGGAGGTGGGGAGACAGGTAGAAGCAGGGAGGTCAGTTTTAGAAGATGCAGTGTTGCAGGAACTACAGATGACTCTCAGTTTCTGACTTGAGTAGTTTTTAATTAGTTTTCTTAATCAGCATAGAGAATGTAAGCAAAAGTGCTGTTTGGGACTGGGAGACACTTGTTTTCCACCTGTTTTATCTTGTTTGCCCTTGGGACCTTTTAAGATATCACTTTAACTTAGCTAAGGGTGGGTTTACTAAGCAATTTAGGCGTATACAAATAAATAAATAAATTATATACATTCCTTCAGTTACTTATAGATGTAGTCTATCATATGCAGAAGTATTCTTGTTTATTATTAACATCAACAGCTAACATCTCCTGATTTGTGCCTGTCACTGTGCCCAGCTTTTTATCCATATCCTGATATTACTCCTATAGCTACTGTTATTATCTTCATTGTACACATGAAGAAAGAGAGGATCAATTGCCCAAGGTGTTGAATGACAGAGCCAGGACTAGAACTCAGGCCTATGTGATTCCAAAGCCTCTACTCCTAAACTTGCTTGCTGAGCCTGCATAAATCCTCTGACAATGGTAACAGGAAGGCTTTTGGTCCTGGCCCTGGGTGCTCTCCTGAGGCCTGCTTAGCACTACCATGAATTAATTGGTCACTCCTTAAGGCCCATACTTGTCTTCCCCTTAGCCAACTAACTAGTTTTAGCTTAAATGTCAATTTATTTGCAAGGTCATGCCTAACCCTCTAGACTAGGTTACTCCTACCTTTACTCTCATGCCTATGATATGTGCTCTACCAGCACCATCTACTTCCCACACCCTAACTTGATATTGTAATTATTTGTTATATTGTCTGCTTTGTTCTCCACTGGATCCCCAGTTCCTGACACACACATAGGTGCCAGGGAGAGGATGGAAGAGATCAGACAACTTCTGGACTTAGGCAATTTCTTTATTAGGGCATAAGCGATATTTTGTGAAAAATTCAATTTGGCTGTTGGTGTTACTGCCGCTCTTGCTTCTTCTGTTTTGCCTTTGCCTCTGTGTATTTGTAAGTGTACAAATCCACTTGAAAAGGAAACTCAGCCTTAAGTCAAACTGCTGTATGAGGTAGCTGTACAAAAGATTATTTATAGACCCAAATGCTCTTCACCCTATGAGTCTGTAATCTCTATGGACTGAAAGGAATTAGGTCCTTCGAGGTGGTTGTGTTCTTAGTTAGCCCGGATAAAAACCTTTGATTATTCCCTGTCAACTTTAAGTAGTCCCGTGTGCATATGGAGTTTTTGAGATCACTAGGTGAAAATTACTTTTTATAGTAATTATGCGTACTAAAGGGAAAGAGTTCAGCTTTTGTAAATCTTTCTCACTTATCTAAATCTTTTATACGTTAGACCATGTTGTTTTTCACAAATCCCTTCTAGTTCATGTCTACTAAACTTTAATTAACTTACTCTGTACTTTCCCAAGCACTAATGGAAATACGGGATTATAACCAATTTAATACTCTGGACATTCTACTAGACAATTTCCTCAATGTGATTTAGGGCAGTTTATAATCACTCCTTGTGGTCTTGGGGCCAGTTTTCAATTCATGAGACTCATATATCCTGTCTCGTTTTAATTAATTTTGCAAGGAAGATGCCAGGAGAAGCAGTATTAAATGCTTTCTTATAATCAGGTTCTTTCATTTATTGGGTTCTTGTCAGCCACTAATCTTGTAATTTTATCACAACAAACTCCAAAAGTTTCTCTGACATGGTTTGTTTTTTACTCTTCTTCATCAGTGCTTAGTACTCATGGTTTGGATAACCTTATATTTATGGTTGTCTTATTCAGAATTGGTGTTGGGCAATTTCTCTAGATTTATAATAGCAATTGTCAGAATTCATTTTTTAGGATTTGGGGATCAGCTTCATTTGGTATCATATGTGTTCCATGTTCATTTTATTTTGGTCTTCCTGTGTGATGATATCTGCCAGGAGTAATGTGAATAGGGACATTTTTAAATAAAGAATTGTTAACTGGTGAAAGGTGTCTAACTTCTAAAAGGGTAAAAGAAGACTCTAGGTCTGCAGAGGTGGCAACTGCAGAAAACCATGCCACCCAGGGCTGAAAGAAAGTGAATCACAGAGGAGCCTAGAAATTCGGGAGAGGCCCCCACAAGGCTGAGACTCAGGCCTCTGAAGAGAGGACGGGGCTGCCACAGACACATGCTGCCCACTGCCAGAGGGGCTCTGCTGGTGAACTGCAGCAGCAGCCATCTGTATGGAGGTGAAGAAGCTTAGCCAGAGGGAGCCCCTCCGCTGAACCAGGGCCATGTTGCCAAGGTGATCATTGTTGGGACCCCTGCATGGCAACCTGCTTGTCACTGTGTAGAAAGGAAGTTTCTTCTTCCTGCTTCAGCCTTGCCTTCTCCCACCCACCAGCACCCTCTCTGTTGGCAAGCTTAACATGGGAGACCACTGACAGAGGAGAAATGCAGCCTGCTGCAGGGTCTAGCCTAGCTCCAGTATCACAAGGCAGGGCAGAGAAGGGTGAGTCAGGAGCTGACAGGCAATAAATGACTAATTGGCACAATGACTAAAAGTTTTGTGTAAAGTGAAATCTTACAAATTAAATACTTTTGCTTTCATCACAAATAGTTTTTGTTTTGTTGTATTTTTAAATAGGTGCTTATTGCTCTCAAAGCAGGGTACACTTGTAACTTTTACAATTGGCGGGGTAGCATTCACCACCGAGACAATGCCATCTAAGCCAGAGATTGACAACTGTAAATGTCCCTCAAAATTGGCTACTTTTCACAAAGGGATTTAATAAATATTATTCAAGCAATAAGTATCTAATAGTAACTGGGAGACAAAGCATGAAAGTAAACAGAAGCTGGCTCTTCCAGCCTCTTAGTCACATTGAACCCTACTTTCCTTTACAACTAATTTTTCTAACCATTTCATTTTTTTTCTTTTGTTAAATATTGATTGGTTTTAGAGAGAGAGAGAAATATCGATTTCTTATTCCACTCTTTTTTTTTTATTTTGTGTTGTTCCACTTATTTATGCATTCATTGGTTGATTCTTATATGTGCCCTGACCAGCAATCAAACCCATAACCTGGACGCTCTAACCAACTGAGCTACGCAGCCAAGGCCTTCATTTTTCTTGAACTGTTACTCTCCCAAATTTTTTAGCCACATTGAGCCTTCCTGTTCCTGACTTCCTTTAGCACCCAATTGTTATTTATACTTCTCAACTAAATTTTGAGATCTTGTTGTCAGGGACCATGCTTTATATTATACTTTTATGTATTACTAGAGGCCTGATGCACGAAAATCATGCAAGAGTAGGCTTTCCTTCCCCCAGCTGCCTGCACCGGCTTCCCTCTGGCACCCGGGACCCGGGCTTTCCTCGCAGCCCCGGCTTTGTCCAGAAGGTCATCCAGAAGGACGTTCGGTCTAATTAGAGTATTACACTTTTATTATTATAGATAAAACAGTATTAGTATAGATAAACAGTATTATTATAGATAAAACAGTATTTTGCAAATGCCCGTTGTATCTATATATTCAGAATAAAATATGGGCCCAGCCGGCATAGTTCAGTGGTTGAGCACCAACCTATGAACCAGAAGGTCACGGTTCAATTCCCAGGCAGGGCACATGCCTGGGTTGTGGGTTCAATCCCCAGTGTGGGGCATGCAGGAGGCAGCCGATCAATGATTCTCTCCCATCATTGATGTTTATGTCTCTTTCTCCCTCTCCCTTCCTCTCTAAATTCAATAAATTAAAAAATGGAAACAGACTCCAAGGCAGGGGTCCTCAAACTACGGTCCGTGGGCCACATGCAAATACAAATATTGTATTTGTTCCCGTTTTGTTTTTTTACTTCAAAATAAGATATGTGCAGTGTGCATAGGAATTTGTTCATAGTTTTTTTTTAAACTATAGTCCGGCCCTCCAACGGTCTGAGGGACAGTGAACTGGCCCCCTGTTTAAAAAGTTTGAGGACCCCTGCTCCAAGGCAATCAGAGAACAGATAGGTACTTACTCATTCTTTCCTGCATCTCTGCTTTTTCGAAGCTCTGCATCCTCTGTCTCTTGATCCCTAGAAAGAGAATAACTAACATTAGGAATGTAAAAACAAAACCAAGGTAGGAGTGGGGAGAGTGACGAATCATGGAGAAAGCTAGAAGTATGTATATGTATAGTGAGATAAGTTTGGGGAGAGAGTGCTTCCAAGTTAATTATGGTTTTAATGCATGTATGCTTTCCTTCTCTTCCCAAATCCTGCTAAAACATAATTTTAAAAAGGATATATTCCCTCAACGAAAGAACAGGAAAGAGGACACAAGTAGTAAACTTTTGGAAGCTGGAAAGCGTATGAATTTAGCAGACCTAAGAAAAACAATCCTAAAGTGAGGAAAGTTAAGAACCAAGCCAGTTTACACTTCACAATACTCCAAAGGCTGAAGATTGGTACTAGGTAGAAGGTGGAGATGGTGTAAACAAGGAGGACTAATTAAAGTCTAAGGAGTCAGAAGTCTAGATCACCTGCTTTATTATAGTCCACAAAAGATTAGGGCTTTCTTCTCTAGAGGGGGTGAACCAAAGTGGTTCCTCAGCCAGACCCACTGAGGACAGGGGTTCTGTACTGAAAATGTGGTGAATTATGCACATTATGCTGAGACCACATCTCCCTGCACAACCAGGCCTTTTCCCTCCAAGTCAGGAACATGGAAGATAATTCTCTGGGGAATCTCACCAGCCACCCAAATGAGTAAATAACCCAAGAAAAAGATGGCATAGGATACAGAAAACAGGGGCTCCCCAGGGTGATAGTTGTGCACCAGGCAGAGAGGACCACCAGACCATATAGGAGACTTTCAGGAAGGTGAAATTGGTGAATTACATGATACATCTCAGTATCTTAAGATGTTGCAAACAGGCAGATATAGAGTCTGTTGAATGAGAGAAAGTACATAGAACACCAAACTAAATAACCCAGGAAAAACAAAAATATGCAAGAAAGGAAAGGTAATCATAGTTTATTACATGGCTTAGCCATAGATAGTGTTTGTATCATCATAATAATGTAGAAAGTGAATATTGATGTAAGTAAAGTTACAAAAAGTAACTCTGGGAGAATAGGAGATAGGTGTTTACACATGTAATGAATTACGGTGAGGGGGTGTAGAAAGGAGCTAAATCGTCACTTTCTATATTGGGGGAAAGCAGATACTGTCTCAAATTAAAAAATTGAGAAGTAGTAATACAAGTATATTATTTAGTCATTTAGAGATAAAGAGGTCATCTATAATAATAAAAGTGTATTATGCTAATTAGACCGGACTTCCGACGTCCTTCTGTCCAGACAAAGCCACAGCAGGTGGGGGGGCCACGGCAGAGGCCCGTGGCGGCAGCGGTGGCGGCAGGCAGGGTCTGGGCCAAGGCCCTTGCATGAATTTCATGCATCGGGCCTCTAGTATAAAACAATCAGCTAAACAGAGTGAAAATGGTTGCCACTGAGAATGAGTTAAAGGTGAACTGTAGCCCAGCCGGTGTTGCTCAGTGGTTGAGCATTGAGGTCAGGGTTCAATTCCTGGTCAGGGCACATGCCCGGGTTGCAGGCTTGGTCTCTGGTATGGTGTGTGCAGGAGGCAGCTGATCAGTGATTCTCTCTCATTATTCATTTTTCGATCTCTCTCTTCCTCTCCCTTCCTCTCTGAAATCAATAAAAATATATTTTGTAAAAAGGTGAACTGCAGCCCTCACTGGTGTGAGCATCATCCTATGCACCAAAGGTCGCCACATGCCTGCGTTGCAGGTTCAATCCCCAGTAAGGGATGTGCAGGGGGCAGTCAATCAATGTTTCTCTCTCAATGTTTCTCTTTCTTCTTCTCCCTTCCTCTCTCTCTCTAAAATCAATTTAAAAAATTCTTTTTAAAGGTGAACTGCAGTTTTTATAACAGACCTTATAGAATTGATTTTTGAATCATGTACCTATATAACTTTAATTTTTTTTAAAATAACTTAGTTTTTAAAAAATAGGTGAATAAGTAATAGGAAGGACAAATAACAGTATGTTTACTTTTTTATTGATTGATTTATTTTTAGAAAGAGAGAGAAATTTGACTTGTTCGTTCCACCCTTCTATGCATTTATTGGTCGACCTTGTATGTGCCTTGACCGGGAATAGACCCCACAACCTTGGCATATTCAGATGACCCTCCAACCAACTGAGCAACCCAGCCAGGGCAAAAGTATGTTTAATAGGAAAATAAATGGAACCCAAAACAGGAAATATACATCAATAGGCAAAACAAACAAAATAAACCAAAAAGATGTTTGTCTCTTTGTTTGTGAAAAGGAAGCTAATTACTTTGAACTAAAATGTGATTGCTTACATATTGTCAGTTTTTGTGTTATAAAATCTATGTGCCCAAACGTATCCAGGAGTAATTCACAGTTTCTAGTTGGGAGGCAATTACATTTCTACCCCATGATGAGAAATAGAACCTAAAACTCAAGCCCTTAGCAATATCTTGATTAAAGAATTTCACTCTTTCTCATCTCATCTTTCTTCCCTTGATATAAGTGGTACTTTTCTGAGTGTTTAGTTGGTTTGCAATTAATTTGGGAAAATAATTAAATTTTATGTTAATTTCCATTATTAGGGTCTTCTAAAATACTGACCTCTGGTAACTGGCAGGTTTTGGTGGGTGGAATTTTACTTTTTAACATCGTATTAAACTGTACATTTAATACTAGGTCTGGGTGATCTCTCTGGGGAGAATGGAATTGATGGGTCCTTTTCCTGCCAGTCCTGGTGGCCTGTCAGGAGAGCAGGTGTTGCTGGGAAGGCTCATGCATTCAGGAATCATAGTGCAAATGTGATCAAGGCGTATATTCCCAAAACCACTCAGGCTAGTGTCTCTCATGGGGAAGAAGCCAACATTGGCCTCCTATGCTTTTTTTAAAAGGAGAGAGAGAAAGAAAGAAAAACTAATTATCAACCTACAGCAAATGTCATTCAACTCAAATCCCTGAAGGATAAAGGCGGATGTGACAAATGTTCCTGGAGAGAGGTTTGAGCTGTCACTTATCTTTTTTTTTCTTTTTTTTTCATCCTCATCCAAGGACATGTTCATTGATTTGAGGAAGAGAGAGGGAGAAAGAAAAACATCGATGTGAGAGAGAAACATGGATTGGTTGCCTCCCATGTGTGCCCTTACCAGGAATCAAACCCACAACCTTTTGGTGTATGGGATGATGCTCCAACTAACTGAGCCACCCGGCCAGGTTTCACCATTTTAGTTCAGGTTTTTTTTTTTAATATGTTTTTATTGATTTCATAGAGGAAGGGAGAGGATAAAAAGAGATAGAAACATCAATGATGAAAGGCAATCATTGATTGGCTACTTCCTGCAGGCCCCCCACAGCCCAGGCATGTGCCCTGACCAGGAATTGAACCGTGGAATTGAACCGTGACCTCCTGGTTCATAGGTCGACGCTCAACCACTAAGCCACACCGGTCAGGGTGTCACTTGTCTTTTTAATGGATCCTCCATGTTTGGGTGTAGAATCACATGCTATTTTTCCTTATTGTATATTTTATCTGAAAGAAATACTGTTTATCTCTGCAAATACAAAATAATTATGCAGTTTCTATAAACCCCGTGGGTTTGAACAGAATCAAGGAAGATGATAAGGGGTTAGTTTTATTGCTCTTAAAGTGTTCAGAGGCAGCTGTCTATTGACTTAGTTGTCCCTAATTATTAATCTGTTTTTCCTTACTTTTGATTGGACTTATTACATCCCATTTGGTCCACATTGAATAACCGTGGGCTAATCCATGTCCTGTTCCAGAGAACAGTTAGGAACAGCGGGGAGAAATTAGAGACAGATTAGTTTGTTTTGTTTTTGACATAGTAAGAAGGAAGAACTTTCCAGTGTC
This sequence comes from Myotis brandtii, assembly GCF_000412655.1. Classification (NCBI taxonomy): domain Eukaryota; kingdom Metazoa; phylum Chordata; class Mammalia; order Chiroptera; family Vespertilionidae; genus Myotis; species Myotis brandtii. The sequence continues at coordinate 267,553 of NW_005371193.1, forward strand.
CAGAAATTAAATGGACTCTTGAAAAGTACCAAGTTTTCCATCACCAGGAATGCTCTAGAATGTTACTAGATGCTCTTAGTAAATTTGCTATTTACTAATGGGAGTAGCAATGCTATTAGTACTTGCCTTGAATTAATAAATTTCCAGATAGAGAAATTACCCAGGTTTTCACACATCATTTAGAGTAAAAGGAAATATACTTAATCTGAAGTCTGAATGACTTGGGTTAGATAATAGGAAGAAATTCTGGACAGAGGGATGTTAAAATTTGGATAGAGGTATGAAATTTCCTATTTTACAGGCTTTTAAGAATAAAACAGATTTTTGCCCAGCCGGTATGGTTCAGTGGTTGAGCATCGAGCTATGAACCAGGAGGTTATGGTTTGATTCCCAGTCAGGGCACATGCCCAGGTTACAGGCTCGATCCCAAGTGAGGGGGTGGGTGCAGCAGGCAGCCAATCAATGATTCTCTCTCATCATTGATATTTCTCTCTCTCTCTGAAATCAATAAAAACATATTTTTTAAAAAGATAATCTTCTTAATAGCAACAAGAATTTAAGATACTAAAAATTACCATGGACACAGACAACAGTATGGTAAAGGTTAGAGGGTGTCTGGGTGGAGATGGGCAAAGGGGGTGAAAATAGGTGACATCTATAATAGTGTCAACAATTAAAAAAGAGAGAGAGAGAGAGACCAAATTTTTTCTAAAGTAGTGAACATTCATTATGTGAGTCAAGTCTGCATTTACAATAGACCTGGAAAATGTCTTTCATTTTAATTCTTAAAACAAACTGAAATCACATCTCTTGGGAAATTTATACCAGGAATGTTTGGACTTCTGAATGCTGTTTCCTCTCTCTAGAAAACTTTGTCCATTTCCCTAGCTCTTTTTCTGTGCTCCTATACATTCCTCTGTTACAGCCAGTATCAACTTATAAATGATCCTATATAATAAAGTGCTAATATGCAAATGGTTGTCACACCCTCACGCTGTAACAGCTCAGACACACAACACTAGGGAGAGAGGAATGGGGACCAGCCAGGCACAAATGAGCTCATGAGAGAGGAATGGGGACCAGCCAGGCTGTGGCCCGGGAGAGGGACAAGCTGCCCGCCCTGCGGTCCCGGGCGCCAGTGCCTGTGGCTGCGGCTATGGTCCAGGAGAGGCACAAGCCGCCCACTCCACAGTCCCGGTGCCTGTGGCTGTGGCCCGGGTGAAGCCGCCTGCCCATGGTCCCCTGCAGCCGTGGCTGGCCCAGGTGAAGCTGGCCCAGGTCCTGGGTGCCTGCGGCCGGCCAGAGGGAGGGAAGCCTGGGTCCCAGGTGCCTGTGACTGGCCAGAGGAGGGAATCCTGGGTCCCGGTGCGGGGCAAGGCAGAGGCGGTTAGGGGCAATCAGGCCAGCAGGGGAGGAGGTAGGGGGAATCAGGCAGGCAG
>NW_005371193.1:269110-327244 GCF_000412655.1 Myotis brandtii
CTCTAACCAATTTGCCTACAAACGTCAGGTGGTCATAATAATCTGGCCACTCAGTGTATATATCTCTAGTCTGTGAACTCATTTTGGTCAAGGACCTTGCGGAGATAATTATAACAAAGTGGTTAAGCTCAGGCTCGAGTCAAGGACACCTGGGTTCTGATCCTACCTCTATCATTTATTAGTTGTTTAAACTTGAGCAAGTTATGTAGCCTCTGTGTACCTCATTTGTAAAATGGAAATGATAAATGGTACCTGTTATATAGGGTATTGTGAGAACTTTAAATAACGATGATACCTGTTAAGTGATCTAAATAGTACCCAACATACCACTCAGAAATGTTAGCAGTCGTAGTTCTTAGCCATTCAGCAGCACAAACTCTTCACTGGTTTTGCTATAAGTTTTGAACAATGTGTAATAAATAGGTTAACATTACATTGATGCCAGTCAGGAGGGATTTAGTACTGAGTAGATTGTTAAGTGATGTGTGGAGCAGGATACAATTTGTTTTGAGTAAGAGATGAGAAGCATGATGTCAAGTCAGCATCAGGAAAGATGCTGCTTGTGAAAACTGTGGCCACAAATATATTAAGAATATAAGAAACAGACTCATAGATATAGAGAACAGACTAACAGCTGTCACGGGGGAGAGGGAGTTGGGGGACTGGTGGAAAAGGTGAAGGAATTAGGGGGGGGAAAAAGACACAGACAACAGTATGGTTATTGCCAGAGGGAAAAGGGGAGTATAGGGGAAGATGGAAGAGGGCCAAGTGGGTAATAAATGGTGGCAGAAAGAGATTTGACTTGGTTGAGTGCACGATGCAGTGTGCAGATGATGTGTTAGAGAGTTGTACACTTGAAACCTGTATGGTTTTATTAACCAATGTCAGCCCAAAAAATTCAGTAAAAAAAAGAATGTAAGAAATGTGTTCAGATTAGAAAATGATTCTACTCAGCCACACTGGACTAAAGGGCAACCAAGGAACTAGTGTGACGATTATGGAGGCTCTTTTACACTGTGAGAAATTATACCGTAGGAATAACTGTAAACTTGTGCAGTGATTTTCTGAATCTTTTAATCTCTTCAAAGTGTGAATGCAAAAAAGTCAGCATTACTACTTCTATACAAAAAAGTTGTGTTCAATAAGTATATACTGAATGAATCAATTTTAAAAAAGAAACTATTGGCCTAACCGGTGTTGCTAAGTGGTTAGAGCATCGACACCCACACAGAAGGGTCGAGGATTCAATTCTCAGTCAAGGGCACGCACCTGGGTTGCAGGTTTGATGTTCCACCTGGTCAGGGTGCGTGCGGGAGGCAACCAATCGATGTGCCTCTCTCACATGGATGTCTTTTCTCTCCCTCTCTCTCCCCCCTCTCGGAAAATCAATGGGAAAATATCCTCTGGTAAGGATAAATAAATAAGTAAATAAATAAACTATCAGTTTTATTCTTCTTGGTATCTTCAGAGCATAGCACAATAATGAGCACATGAAAAGTCTATAATTGAATGCTTTTATATAAATGAAGTTCTCTACCTTGCTCATGGTCTGAGTTAGGATTGCTAATTCACTTATTACATCTAACCAATTATTTACTTGTACTGAGGATTACTTAGTTTTCATACAACTTTAATCTTTTGTTTCATGGATTTTGATGTGTTTAAGTACATAGCTTTGTTAAATGTTTTCTCATCTAATGCATTTGCATTAATCTAATCTACTTATATTAAATCTAATTGCATTCTGACTTCCTGGGATGAATGTTTAGTCTTTAAACAAAAGGGGCATTTTTCAAATAATTATTCATAGTGTCTAAGTAATCTAAGTAGTGTACTTATTTTAATTCAAAATATAGTATCTTTGCTTCTAAAAGAACATCATAAATAAAAGTTCTGGTGTTATCTGGATTAAACAGAATTGAATTTATGAAGTATATTTCTCTTGAAGTCAATGGCAGCAGTGTCCCAATGCCCAGATTTTTTTTCCAGTCGATTATTTATCAAGCACAAAGCCAAGAGAAAGGGCTTTGAAAGAACAATAGGAAGGTAGAAACATGCGGGCTACTGGGGATTTAGCCCACAACCCAGCATGTGCCCTGATCGGGAATCTAACCGTGACCTCTTGGTTCATGGATCGATGCTCAACACTGAGCAACACCAGCTGGGCAAGGTGTTTTTGTTTGTTTGCTTTACTTTTTTGGTTCCTCAGGAGAAAGGTAAATGCCTATGTCTTTAGCGGAGAAACTCAGCTTCTTTTGCCTTCAATCTTCCCTATGCAGATTTTTTTCTTTTAAATAATTTTATTTTTGTTTCTTTTTTCCATTTTTAGAGAGACAGACAGACAGACATAGATCAGTTGCTTCCTGCAAACCTCCTACCTGGGATCGAGCCTGCAACCCAGGCATATGCCTTGACTAGGAATCGAACCAGCAACCTTTCAGTGCACGGGATGATGCTCAACCAACTGAGCCATACCGGCTATGGCCCTCTGCAAAGTCTTTAGCAAGGGTTCCACTTGAGCCCAAGAGGCTTTTTATACTTCTGCATGCAAGTTTTCACATACCATAAAATTCACCTGTTTAAAGTGCACAGGTTAATGGTTTTTAGTATATTCACAAAATTGTGCAACTGTTTGTAATCTAATTTGGAAATATTTCCATCACCCAAAAGGAAACCCTGTACCCATTAGCAGTTACTCCCATTCTCCCAACTTCCTGTATATTATATCATAAGACTTGCATTAGAATTCCCTAGATAAACTTTTACTATGAGTATAGCATATATCATCCAATGATTTAAATACATTTTGCTAAAGTAGTAGTTTACTCAACCATTTATTAGTCTCTCCTTTGTGTTGGGAGTCACTTAGAAACTGACTGGGTAAGCAAAAACACAACCCTCTTTGCTTTCATCACTCTCATTGTTGGGTTCTGTTTCAAAGAACTCTGGAGTTTGATATTTCATATCCTGAGCAAGAAGGGAAAAGAATGACTTATTGTGAATCAATTTATAGTTGGTTGTCTGTTTGGGGTCATGAAAAGCTGAATGACCATAGGTCATATCCTCTGTTTTGTTATTTTTAATCTCATTTATAGTTTTTAATCTGTGGGGTTTTTGTTGTTTGTTTGTTTGTTTGTTTTGCTTAGAGTGAAACTGAAAGATTCTATATACTTGGAATACTGAAGAACTTCTGACATATAGAGATTAATTTCTGTATTGACATTGACCTCAAAGACGCATCATTGATTATACAGATTGTGGCAGAATGCACAGGAGAACGATCAGCCAGCACCCTGAGGGAGGAAAGTTTAACCTTTATTTCACAGATCTGCTAGTCCAGGGGAATTCCAGATCCAAAGCCTGAACTGAACTTGTGGGGAGGCTCGGACCTATACCGTGGTCGGCAAACTGCGGCTCGCGAGCCACATGCGGCTTTTTGGCCCCTTGAGTGTGGCTCTTCCACAAAATACCACGTGCGGGCGCACATGTACAGTGCGATTGAAACTTCGTGGCCCAGGAGCAGAAGTCGGTATTTTGTGGAAGAGTCACTCTCAAGGGGCCAAAGAGCCTCGTGTGGCTCGCGAGCCGCAGTTTGCGGACCACTGTACTAGTATATATATCTCCTCCTGTGGCGGGCCCCTGAGGATCCCCACAGCTCCGCCCAAGTCAGTCTTGGCAGGGCCTTGGGAGCCTGCTCCGAAGCTCTGCCCAAGTCAGTCAGAGTGGGGAAGTAAGATACTAAACTAGGTTGCAAGACACCCCCTCCCCCGCCATTTTCCTTTTCAAAATGAAGTGAATGTACCAGTAGCTCAGGCTGAATTTGGAGAATCATTAAGAAAGTAGTTCAGCCCAGCCTATGTGGCTCATTGGTTGAGTGTTGACCTATGAACCAGGAGGTCAAGGTTTCATTCCTGGTTAGGACACATGCCTGGCTGGGGTTGTGGGCTCGATCCTCAGTCGGGGGTATGCAGGAGGCAACAAATCGATTATTCTCATCATTGATGTTTCTATCTCTCTCTCCCTTTCCCTTTCTCTCTGAAATCAATAAAAATATATTTTTAAAAAACAAATTAAAAAAAGGTAATTCAAAGAAAGTGATTAATGATGGGACTATTTACATGCATTATTTACATTGTCTTCTGGCTTTTAACTCAACTCTGGATTTGGGGGGGGGTTACTTATTAGAAATAGGATCCCATAATCAAATTAGAACTAAATGAGTAGTCAAATCAGACATAAGTAGCTTTAATAAAAATAAACATTTTAGCAAATTATGAAAGCTAGTTTTTGTAGCTTACCTTTAAAATATGAGGTTTAGCTCTGGCCAGTGTGGCTCAGTTGGTTGGACATTTCCGTGCACCAAGAGGTTGCTGGTTCAATTCCTGGTCAGGGCACATGCTTGGGTTGCAGGCTTGATCCTCGGAAGGGGCGTGCAGGAGGCAGCCGTTTGATGTTCTGCTCTCACATCGATGTTTCTCTCCTTCTCCCTTCCTCTCTCTCTCTCAAAATCAATAAAAAGTCTTTTAAAAATGAGGTTTAGTCAATTATGTTTGGTTACAGGAATGCTAATTATGTTAATAGTTTTATAGCTGAAATTAAAAATAACATGAATATAGAGGAAAAACTGATTTAAGTTTCGGTTATTTCATGGAATTAGGTCAGGTTGATCTTACAAACACAAGGAAATAAAAGCATTTAAATAATAGAAGTCTCCATTTTGGGTAAATCTTGTGAAAACTTCAACCTTGAGAAGAAATTAGACTTCAGAGCAACTCATTTGACTTAATTGTTTGGGTGTCAGCTGTCACAGCTTTTTGCTTAACAAAATATGATGAAGGATAGTTATAATTGGCTTAATTCCTGCCAAACTTTGCATAGGCAAAGTTTATTATTTGTGGTTTAATTTCTTAAAAGTAAGGCCATTTCTTATAGTACTACTTTGGTATCCATAAGAAATCCCAAACAATGCTGGGAATTAAGTGGTACTTTGGGCTTATTTTAAGATCTATTTCATAATGTTCATTTACATTTTACACTAGTGGCCTAGTGGAAAGCTTTTAAAAAGTAGCTATCCTTAGCTTGCCTGGGGGTTCCTAGATAGTACATTCCTAAAGGCTAGCACCCCTTTTCTAAAACTTTTCCAATCCATCCAACCCATTTCTGTTCTCATAATGTGTGATATACTTCTCATAGCTTTGATGATATTGTTTGGTAATTAAGATTTCCAGTCTGTCTTCTGCTAAGATTCTCAAGGTTAAGGATTGTATTGTAACCTTAACACTAAGAATGATACATGGCAATTGAGGTACTGATTAAGTTTTGGTAAAAATTCTAATCCTTTGGTTGAATGTTTTAATTTCTTCCTTTGTTACTCATATTTAAAAAAAAAAATAGTCTCTCCTCTACTTTTAGCTTTATGGTAAGAAATATGCTTTGTTGTGATCATAATTTTTATAAAAACAAAACCCCGCCTCCTCTTTTAGTAATGAATTAGAACTACAGAAAACTGAAAACAAAAATCAAAGAGCCTGGATAATATAGGTTAGTGGTTCTCAAAATTTAGCATGCATCATAATCACCTGAAGGGCTTTTTAAAACGTGGATTCTTGGGCCCGATCTCTAAAGTTTCTGACTCAGTAGCTCTGGGACGGAGTCCTGAGAATTTGTATGTAATATATTCTCAAAGTGGTGCTGTTGTAGTTGGTTCAGGGACGACACTTTGAAAACCACTGATGTAAGTTATAAATTCTAACTAAGACCTGCATTATATTGAAATAGGATCTGTTCCTAAAGTTGGTCTTGCCCTCTCTGTAAGGTCTTGTGGGGAAAGTACTCCACATTTGCAAAACTCTCTATAAGTTATCTACAGAGCACAGGTGAGCTGCTGATGAGCAAACTTTAGTGCCCAAAGGGGAGGAGAGGTTTCCTAGGGAAGACTGGTTGATCTCTCTTGGTGTCCCGTCATCTGCAGTTATGAGTATGTAATGTGCACGCAGTAAGAACTCGTTGACTAGCTGATGAAATTAGGTTAGAGCTCTAACCTTCTGGTTTTGAGGATAGTCGTCTGACATCTATAAAGTGCTTCTTTCACTTTTACTTCTGTATTGGTTTGAATGCAAATAAAATTGACAAAAAATATATTTTAAGTTTTAGTTATTAAGCACTATAATGTTTATATAGCATCTAATTAATCATATTTTTCCATCTGTTATATTTAGCCATATTGATTACCCATAAATTGTTTTTAAGATCCTAAATGATGGTCAGTTGTGCATGAAAGTGTTTTTTTATTCAGCACATGTTTATTGTATGTTAACTATATATAGATTAAGCTCTGAAATTTCAGTGATGCAGACTTTTATAAACAGCATATATAATTTTCTGGCTGCGGAATTCATGAATGTTGTAAATAAGATTATTCAGAAACATCAAAACTGGATATTCTGAAAAACAAACAAACAGAAGGCTAATCAGCTGTTATTTCCAATCACAAGGAAAATAACCACTGCCAAATGACATCCTAAGTAGACATGTCATACTCAAGTTCTTACCTGATTGTGATGTGCTTTTAAAAGAAATTCATAATCAAGTGAAGACAGTAATTATTGTACTTTTGTATTAGTACATGATTTTAGAGGAAAATCTTTTTTAAATTAAGACTTACTGGATAGCTACTATATAGTGTACATTTTCTCCAAGTTTGTGAGAGAAATTATCTTTAATAGTCTCTTCCATTTATGAATTATAGTCTGATCAGGTTGAGAACATGAACTGTACATACATGGAACCACAGTGCAAACAATTAAAAATCAAATTATCAGCTAGAACAAGTAATTTGTTTTAAATTGGATAAATCAGCATCTATGAAGGAAAAGCATGATCAAAGTGAAGTGGGATTAATGAGGTCATCATTTATATACAGTTGATAGCGTGAGGGCAAACTAGTTGAAATTTACTGAACTAGTGAAAGTTTAGATTAAGCTGTTCCTTTTTATAACGTGTTAGCTATTGGATTGTCCTAGACCTTAAAGTTAGTCTTGCTACCGACCTTTAAAGCTTTTTCTGAAAAGACTCAATAAATGAGTAACCAAGGACTCATTCTCTTCACCTCCAAGAAAATTTTGTAGAAGCAAAATGTTGAGCCAGGGAGCTTCTCTCAGAACTGTTTTGCAGATAAATTGAAAACTGCTCTTAGATTTGTCAGTGTGTTTTTTTAAATAATTAAGAGAGAAAAAGGTTAGAAGGCAGCAGCTTCTTAATATTAGGCTTAACCCAAGTTAAATGTGGTAGGCTTTTAAAAGTATATAATCTGCTTTTGATTGTTTGGTCATTTGTAACTTGTCCCTCATCCAAGAATTTAATGATGGAAATAAACATTCATGACATGAGAAGTCACCCCCTTTCTAAAGCTTTTCCTGTCCATCCATTTTCAAGCCCTCTGCAGAGTTAATTATCCACAAATCTGTTCCCTAGCCTACTGTTCATTGTATTATGTTATGTAGTGATAATGAGAAAAAGCTATATTTCTAGAGAAACATTTGATGAGATTTTCTTTTTATTATGGACATTTTTCAAGCATATACTAACGACAGAAAATGCTATAATGAACCCCACAACCTCATCTGCAGCTTTAATAATTGTCAACTTTCTGCCATTCTTGTTTTATGTCATCCCTTTGAATCACACTTTTTGTTGTGGTTGTGTTGTTGCCTGGAGTATTTTAAAGTGAATCAGTATCATTTCATTTATAAATACCTCAGTATGTATCTCTAATCAAGAAGGCCCTTTTTTAAAAACAACAAAAACACATTACATAAACAAAATAAAATAATAATTCCTTAATTACAACTAATAGTCCATGCCCAGTTTGGCTCAAAATCGTGTTTTCTACAATTGATTTGTATGGATCAGGATCCAGACAAGGTCCAGACAGTGCATTTGGTTGACCTGAATCTTCAGTCTCCTAATCGTCTCTATAACCACACTTCCTACTTCCTTCCGGTATCTAATTGTTGAAGAAACTGGGTTGTTTGTCCTGTAGTAGTTCCCACATTTTAAATTTGGGTGATTTTATCCTGGTGGTAACATTCCACATCTTCCTCTTTTCCCAAAAATTCCTATAATCTGACAGAATAAATTGGTTTGAATTCAGTCTTGTTGGTAAGAATAGTTCATAAATGGTATTGTGTACCTGCTATATTTTCATGTCAGGAAGCTTATGACTGATCTCCGTTACAGTTTCAGTGAAGATCAGTGGGTTAGGTGGTATCCATAGATCCTTTTTTTAAAAAAATATATTTTATTGATTTTTTTACAGAGAGGAAGGGAGAGGGACAGAGAGTTAGAAACATCAATGAGTGAGAAACATCGATCAGCTGCCTCCTGCACACCCCCAACTGGGGATGTGCCCGCAACCAAGGTACATGCCCTTGACCCGAATCGAACCTGGGACCCTTCAGTCCACAGGCCAACGCTCTATCCAGTGAGCCAAACCGGTTAGGGCCATAGATCCTTTTCATAATAATAGTGATGATAATTATTCTAATAAATCAATTATATGGTTTCCCTGAAATACAGTCCAAAGAGGAAAGGCAGGAAAAATGCTAGATTCCTCCCCCTTTTTATTTATCAATTTTCAGAACATGAAATGAGTTGAAGTGACTGAGAGCTTTTTAAAAATATTGTAGATGCTTATATTTGATGTATTTCAATCTACTATAAATATTATCTGACACCCAAAACTTCTCCATCTTTAGGTAATGGCACTCCTTCAGGTTGACTCCTGTGTCATTTGATGTGAGCCTAGTAGTCTGGTTAATTTCTTGCTTTCAGCATGTCAAGATAACCCTAGTTCCTTTACTTCTTTAGGCTTGTAATTTCATCCATTTCTCCAAGGAACCTGGGTAGCTTTTATTAGAAATCTAAGTATTAATAGTATTCATTGTTACTGGACTGTCATTGCTTCTAGGCCTTTTCCTTGGACAGGGTTGGTAAATAAGTATTTTTTTGTTCAAAGATGTTAAAGGGTTTTTATTTGATCTATTTGATTTTATAATGATATCTTTTTTCTCTTATGCTTAAATTCTTGGTTCCTAATAACTAACCCACAATAAACCTAGTATCAGAATAACCAACTACATGTAACTAGAAGACTGCCATATGCAGTTTAAGATTTCTCTGTGTAGCTTTTATATCCTTAGGATACATACTTGTAGGGTTATGTCTTTTCAATTATTTAAAATGTCTTTTTAGATTATTTATACTTTTGTACTGTATGGTTATGCCAAATTTTATAGATTCAAGTTATTTTCAGTTTATTTCTATTTTTAGAGGGTTTTTTTTCTATTTAATGAATTTTGTTTTTTAGTATATAAAATACTTATATGGAATCCCAAAGTAAAATGTATAAAATAGGTACATTCAGAGTGTCTAACTTAAATTTCTATTCCTTCCCCATCTGTTGTCCCTCCCTTAGGTAACCATTTTTGTTAGTAAAAACTAATACTAAACTTTCTTCTTCCATTGTTCCTTTTGAAAATATAAATAAATATATATATATATGTATTTACCCCTTGTCCTAATTTTCCACACAAGGTAATATACTATACATAATCTTCCTTTACACTTTGTGTTTTTTTGGAGATCTATCCATAACAGTATATAGGTATCTTCATTCTTTTTACAGCTGAACAGTAATCCATAATAAGATTATACCAGTCCCCTCCGTATTGATGGACATTTGGGTTGGTTCCACTCTTTACGTATTACAAACAGTGCTGAAAAGCTCTACCTGGTTTGACTCAGTGGATAGAGCGTCAGCCTGTGGACTGAAAGGTCCCAGGTTCGATTCTGGTCAAGGGCACAGGCCTGGGTTGTGGGCTCGATCCCCAGTGGAGGACTTGCAGGAGTCAACCGATCCATCATGATTCTCTCTCATCATGGATGTTTCTCTCTCTCCCTCTTCCTTCCTCTCTGAAATCAATAAAAATATATTTTAAAAAAACACAAAACAGTGCTGAAATGAATAGGCATGTGAATAGCCTATTTGATATTTTTATTGGTGTCTCTTTGGAAAGCTTCCTAGAAGTGGAACTAAGTAATATTACTAGACTAAAAATTTCTTATGCATGGGAGTTAATTAAGAATTAAAAGGAAGCAGAGTACCTCTTTCCTCATATATGAATAAATTATTTCAATAGATATGTGATTGACCATCTATTTGCTAGGGATACAACAGGAAGTTCTATAGAACTTCATGAAGCATCCTATCTATTAAAGAGGGAATATGCTAATTGATGCCCCGCCCTCAAAGATGACGGCGCCCACAGCCACAAGATGGCAGCGCCCAGTCCCCTCAGCCCCTCCGGGGCAGCAGGTGCACAGCAAGGCTGGGTCCGCCCGGCCACTCCACGCACCTGCCTTCGGAGTCCCCCAGTCCCTTCAGCCCCCCAGCTGCCCAGGGCCGCCTGAGGCACAGGTAACCAAGGCCAGCCGAGGCTTGCGCTGCCGGCAGTGGCAGCAGCAGAGGTGTGATGGGGCGTTGCCTTCTCCTGATCGCTGGGTCGCCTCCCGCCCCTGAGGGCTCCTGGACTGTGAGGGGGCAGGCCGGGCTGAGGGATGCCCCCCTCCAGTGCATGAATTTTCATGCACTGGGCCTCTAGTGAGTAAATAAAGTAATTTTAGATTTTAGTAGGAACTATGAAGGAAGTAAATGAGTTTATATGAAAGAATAACTGAAGATGACTCACTTTAGATAGGGTGGTTTGTAAGGCCTCTCTGAAAAGGTGACATTTGAGCTGAGATGTGAAAGATAAAAATGATTAACACTGTCATTTATTGACTTTCCTACTATATATTTGGCAGTATAAAGGATTTTCATGCATTGCCTTATTTAATCTTATAAGAATCTGCAAATCCATTTTATAATTCCCATTTTACAGAGGAGAAATGGATGATCAGAAAGTAAATTACAAGGTCTTGAAGCTTAGAAATGGGGGGCTGGGATTTGAATCAAATCTAGACCCATCTAATTCCAAAGCCAGAGAAGATAACCCCTCTGTACTGTATTACAGTGCCCCTCTTAACCAGAAAGAAAGTAGAGAATACTGAGTTAATGGAGTAAATATTTTAGACTCTTGTTTTCACCTGGCAGAAACACAGTGTTTTGTTGTTTCTTTTAAAGCACTGATTATATATATTACTGAATGACTACAAAATCAGAATACATATGCTTGTTTGATTTGGGAATGTTTATTAGATACGAGAGGCCCGATGCATGAAATTCGTGCAAGGAGCTTGGCCCTCGCAGCCTCGGTTGGCCCTTGCAGCCCCGGCTTTGTCTGGAAGGTCGTCCGGATGGTTGTTCTGCTGTTCCGTCTAATTAGAATATTAGTTTTTTATTACTAATATATAGTATAATAGGGAAACATATCTTCTTGTCCAAATTAAATAAAACAATTTCAATATCTGTTTTTATTATTTCAATTTAATGATGGTTCCTATGTTTAAAATACTGTACTGGCCCTAGCCGGGTGCTCAGTGGTTAGAGCATCTGAAGAGTTGCAGGTTCGTTTCCAGTCAAGGGCACATACCTCAGTTGCAGGCTTAATCCCCAGCCCTGGTCAGGGTATGTGCGGGAGGCAACAAATCAATGTGTCTCTCTCACATAGATGTTTCTCTCTCTCTCTGTCTCTCCCCCTCCCTTTCACTCTCTCTAAAAATCAATGGGGAAAAACATATCCTTGGGTGAGGATTAAAATACTATAGCAAAAATACCCTCCACATATTTCTAGCCTACTAAAATGATGTACTTTCTAAGTATTCTATTTACTTATTTATTTCTCAAATATTTGTTAAAAATCTATATTCAATGTACTTTGCAAGTGTCTGTTTAAATTAACTTTAGTAAATAAAATAACCAAAACATTTTTTAAGGTTCAGTAAACAACCATACAATTAATCCTAGGGGGAAGTTTATATTTTGTACCAGCATATACTGAGCACTTAAATGTATTATCTTAAGTCTCACAGCAATCTAGTCAGGTGGGTATAATCCCCATTTTACAGATCAAGGAACTGAGGCACAGAGGTTACATAATTTGTTTGGGAGCGCCATCTAATAAGTGAGAGATTCATACCTAAGGTTCAAATCCTATGCAAGCATAGGTTTTCTATTATAAGTATTGCAAAGATCATATAAAACAATAAGTAGAGAAATATTATTATATTCTTCTTGCTTATGAGTTAATTCCATACTATTGTCCAATGAGTCAAGCACAAAGATTCATAGACATTTTCTTTGGTGTCTTAAACTAGAACTAGCTGCATTTGAAACCCAGATTTTAATTTTACAAACAAAGTAACCTCTAACAATATTAAAATAAAATGGTATTCCCTCGCTGAAAGAAAAATTCTTCAGTAACTATGGCAATACTTGTGTATGAAGACAGCATCTTAAATCTCTATGCAAGTCATACACAAAGTGTTATTGCAGTGAAAAAATAGTGGCGTGAATAATACCTGCTCACAGCCCAAGACACTTGATGTATCTTGGGCCTCAGTGTTTGTTGGATTTTGCAATTTCATGAGCAAGATTTGTATTTTTTTAAAGTTCTATATTTCTGTGTGTTCCACTTGATGTCAAATTTGTATTCTTAGACTGTAGGGTTCCATTAAAAAAATAATAATCTCAGTCCCTCCCCCCCCCCCCCCACACTCATTTTGTATAATATGGTAATGATATCACCGTAGCAGTAATTACGGGTCATCTTCATTTCTTTCATCTCTGCCTGTTCTGATGGCTTCATTCCTTTGACGGAAAAGATTTGGCTCTGGGTGCTATGATTATTTTGTTAAGCGTTATTCGAATAGACAGGAGTGAGAGAAATTAATCAATCCAAATGCAATTAGCATCATGTTTAACCCAGTGATGGACGTCTCAAGGTGAAACAGCCAGGGGAGTTTCAGACATTATTATTCAATCCAGTGGTTCTTATCTAAATTATAATCAAGAGAGGTTTTTATTGGCTTCTCAGAGTGAAGATGTAACTCTTTGCCTGCCCTGGGGGTCAAGACTGGGCCTTCCTCCTCCATAGTCTTTAGCTACTGCGGGTACCTTGAAGTGGGGATTTCCAAGCAGGAAACTTTTTAATATCCAGATCAATGAAATGATCCATGCTGTGATCTTGGTCTGATTTTTCTGAGAGTGGAATCTAGCCTCTACAGATAAAATATCTAATTTGGGCCAAAATGTTTTTTGTAGTGATCAAGTCACTATGACTAGTTGTTCTATCTTAACCTTACATGATAGATTATTATTGCTGTTCTCACTTTATGGATGAGGAAATTAAGACTGTGAAGCTACTAGCCTTTGGTCATAATAAGTGTCTCGCCACGATGTATTACTATGTAAAGGCCCTGAGGCATGAATGTTGTACACAAATTTATGAGTATTTAATAAAAGTTCTCACCCCAAGAGTATTAATGCATTGCTTTGATCTCATTGCCTTCCATTCAGTTGAGTTTAACCTTGAAAGGAGAACCAAATGAAACTGAGTAGGCCTGTGAGGCCCTCTGAAAAGGAAAATAAATACAAATAAGGAGTTGTTAGCTCTCATTTCTTAAACACAAATCTTTGGAGTTTTTGTTGTTTTGGTTTTTTAGTAGAGAGAAGGATTATAACAAGGACTGAATATTTGAAATCTAGTCTTGTTTTGCTCTTGGAAGAGGGCAGGGCAAGGAGAGTTGATGGAGAAACACAGGCTTCACCCGAATAACACCATTTTTCAAATGCCTGACAATTAAGATTCTTCTACTTCTGCTTTCAATCTTCAGGCATCATGGCTGACACTTCCCATATTTTATGTTCCCGCTTGATGTGTTATATTCGGAGAATAAATCTGTTGGCTAGATATTTCTGTTCTTTTTTTTTTTTTCTGTGTGAAAAGCCATTAAAATTATTTTCCATATTGGAACTGTCCAAATTTGTTTACCTGTGCGCTGAGTCCTGGCTTTTCATTTTTATATTACTTCTTGGATAAAACATTACCTGGCATTGGGCCTTACTATGAATTGAAGGAAAAAATGTTTGGTATAAAATTGTCTTTCTCTGAATTTACTGGAGCACTGTTTAGAAGAAGAAAAAGTCCTGTTAGACAAGAGGCCCAATATAAAGGGAACCTGGAAAGTGTGCCCCAAAAAGGCTTTCTTGAAAATTCTGAGGATGAAGATTTTGATAGTCTGTGATAGTTTGGTCACAGATGTAGCATCCATACTGTTCTTTTCTCAGATATTTCAGTCTCCTTTTTGAAATGCTTATGCCTGAAGAACTTTAGGCAAAAGCCTGAAGGCTACTTTGCTTACCATCAAATGCTACGTTGATGTATTTTAGAGGAAAGTAAGATTTTTACCAGACTCTCACGTGTGTGCTCTCCCACAGGAGTTGATTGAGAATGGTCAGTAGACTTTATTACAATTAACTACCTTCTGAGGGCCACCAAGCCTAATGAGGCTCCAAGAGACCCTTCCTCATCCAGTGACACCCGGCTCAGTTCGCAGCACCTTCTGCTCTTGTCAATGCCCCAGCACCAGCTGCTCTCACATTAGAGGCATTAAAAAGTGCTTAGTCCTTGACTTGAATTATCGATCGCTGAGTAGTACGTTTTGTGCAGAGGTCTGAACTGGAGCATGGTGAAGGATCTCAGCCTGGCGGACTGCCCTGGAATGGCTCTGCTGTACCCTGGCTCCGTGCCAGAGCGACAGAAAACTTTCCACATCCCTATGAGAGAGAAGTCAGCATTATAAATCACAGTGGTATACTTTTGTTCTCTAATCCACCAAAATACCTGAGAAGAGCTAGTCCCATCTTAAAGGCCACTTCTAGTTTATTTTAATCTTCCCTAATGTCTAATACATCATAGGTTCTCTGTGCGACTAACTTAACTATCATCCACCCTCTTCATGCTTTTCTCCTGCACAACACACACCGATGACTAAGAGATCTCTCTTGTTATAGTGATGAGAGTTCATTCAAGGTTTCAAGGACCAAAAAGTAATTTTTAAAAAGTGAAAACCGTAATTATAATAAATGGCATCATTTCTACAAAATATCTTCTGTGAAACTAATTAAATCGCCTTTTAGCAGACTGATTTGTACTAAACTAACTAGGATTTTGTGTGTTTCTTTTTGCTAGAAGTAGCTGCTTGGTGTGGTCAAGGAAGGTAGCTGCCTCTAACTAATACCCAGCATTATTCTGGCAGGTTTGGTCCTGCAGAGTATATGTGTTACAGACGCAAGTCATTCATGTTCCCATTTGTTTTGCATTTGAGCTCTTTTTAAAAATAAGTAATTCAGCACTCCTGGTGCTGCTGGTGTTCATTTAATGAGGACCTGGTACCTTACCATGGCCAGTGGAAGCACACTGTGGGAGCACACTGACCACCAGAGGGCAGTTCCTGTGTTGAGCATCTGCCCCCTGGTGGTCAGTGCCCGTCATAGCGACTGGTCGTTCCACCATTTGGTCAATTTGCATATTAGCCTTTTATTATATAGGAATGGATAACATTTAAAGGCACTTTTCTTTATTTTTTAATCCTACCAGACCTGAGGCCCTGAACCTAACTGTCCCCTATACCTGGGCTCCTGAGCATTAAAGAGAAAAAACCAACATGATATAGAAAAATGTTAGTTACATGCAAACAAGTGGTTAGAATAAGATGGAACTTGGAGACATTGTAGAAAATAAGTCTACCTTTCATCTACCTTTCATCTAGCGCCAATATTCCACCTTTGTGTGGAAATTACCGAAAAATCGGTACAGCGGTCTGGTAGGGTTAAATTATATGAGACTGTGAATAAAAAAAGAAAAACAATGGTCATATTAATTTGAAGGTGGTAGGGCAGGATAGTTCTGTGGTGCAGTTTAAGATTAAGAGGCCTATCCCACTTAATAAACTATTGAAGGCCTATTGTGAATGACAAGGTTTATCAATGAGGCAGATCAGGTTCCAATTTGATGGGCAGCTAATTGAACCAATGAACCCGACACCAGCACAGTTGGACATGGAGTTTGAAGATTCGTCAGTGCATTATGGCAGCAGATAGGTGTCTACTATAAAGAGAACCTGATACTTTACTCCAGAACTCTGTTCCTCCAGACCAAGAAGACAACGTTCATGTTGTTTTTCTTTTTTAATCCTCCCCTGAGGATATTTTTTTCATTGATTTTTAGAGTGGAAGGGAGGAGGTGAGGAGAGAGAGACAGAGAGAGAAACATTGATGTAAGAGAAACACATCAATTCCGTATGCATCCCGACTGGATCGCGTCTGCAACCGATGTACGTGCCCTTGACTGGAATCAAACCCGGGATCCTTCAGTCCACGGGCCAATGCTCTATTCACTAAGCCAAACTGGCCAGGGCTAATGTTGTGTTTTTTTAGAAGATTTTTATAAGAATTTATTTGAACCAAATTGACAACATGCTGGGGAACAAGATCTCAAATGCCCCCTTGTGAAACCAAAGACAATTTTACAATTTTTTGTACATAGTTATTACATGTAGGGCAATATGTCTTTAGGTAGGGATAAATTACTATAAAAGAAATGAATCTGCCCTGGCTGGTTTTGCTCAGTGGTTAGAGCGTCAGCCTGGGGACTGGAGGGTCCCATGTTCATTTCCGGTCAAGGACACATGCCTGGGTTGCGGGCTTGGTCCCCAGTAGGGGGTGTGCAGGAGGCAGCCGATTCATCATCAATGTTTCAATCTCTCCCTCTTCCTTCCTGTCTGAAATCAATAAAAAAATATTAAAAAGAAATGAATCCTAGATAGTTTTCCCATCAAGTGTCTTGTGGCTTACATAAACTTGTTTGAAATGAAAGAGATGATTATACAGTAGCTACCATTTACTGAATGCTCGTGTGACCTTTGTATTAACCCCACCTTGAACAAAGGATGACTTGGGTGACTTGCCCTCGGTAGTAGTTAGTATAGGAGCTGTTAAGTAGCAGGGTCCATGGGTTCAAGTCTAAGCCTGTCTAATGCTAAAAGCCCTGCTCTTTTCACAGTTATGCTGTCTCCTTTGTTCCCTGGCCATTCATATCCGAGTCTCCTAAAGACAGCCTATTGTTGCACTTCAGGATGTGAGCGAACTAGTGGAATGTAACTCTTCTCCACCTCGCTAATGTTTTTAATTATATCGAGGCACAGAAGTACTTAAAGTAGTTTGCATTGGAATTGAAAACCAAACATTATGAGTTTCTTCCATTTCATTAAAAGTTACTTATTCTTTACATTGTTCCCTACATTAAAGCCAAGCAGAATTTTATCAGGCAATTGCCTCAAAGTTATAATCTGGAAAATCTTTCTGTAATGAAACCCATATGTCATGGGTGAAAGGTGCAAAGCCCTGGCAGAGAGGGCTGGTCTCGTGAGAGATTCGCACCCAATCTCGTTAACCAGGGTGCCTCTGGTAATCCCTCATCCCCTCACCGGTGAGAAATCAATCTGTGCCACTGACTCTCTTTCAACCAGCCACCAGAAAATTTACTGCAGAGAAGGCAGTTTGGGGATAGTCGTCGTGGAAAGGGAGCCAGAGGCAAGGCTAAATGTAGGATGGAGGATTGGGGAGTCTAAAGAAGACATTATATTAAACCACACAGCACCTTCCCAGCAAGGAGGATGCAGTCCTCCCTGCAGCCCTGACCTCTCTGAGCAAGCCCAGGTATTTACAGCTGCCATGAACCTGACAGTCCTAGGAAAACTAGAAGGGGATAATGGAAACTGCATAAACCTGGAAGTTGATTGTGGTGTATCCATTTGCCGCCTGTAAATGTGTACAAGTGGTCCCCTCTCCCACACTCTGCAGCAGTTCACATGTTCCCCCTATGGCGACCGTCTCTATTGTGGCTTTCTCTGTTTATGGTCTTGTACTGCATAGGAGAGCCCGTAGTAAATCATGACCACACGGAGGTCATGCCTCTCTCCTGCACAGCACACACTGTGGTGGCTGGTGACCAGTGGATCCCTCTTGGCATAGTTATTAGAATGTGGTAGCGTGTTCCCTTCCTGCTAAACTTGTAATCCTAGAGAATTAATCCAGAATTAGAAAATGGTTAAGAAATTTTATTGAGTCTAGAGAAAACTCTCTCTAGCAATTTTATTGTCTCTAGGGTTGTCTTGTAGCACATTGTAGGGAAAAAGGACCAGGAGAGAAGGGAAGCGTTGAAAGTGCCAAGCTAAGAAGCACATACTCTTACCTGGCCATTAATTAAGAGAATTAGACCAAGCTGTAACAATTGAGAAGAAGAAGGGATGGCACTAGTCAGAGGGAAATAGAAATATCTTCCTCTCCTCTGTAAGCAAACCATAGACATCTCTAAAGTTTTCCCCCCCAAAGAGACGTGAAATGCTTGGCGGAAATTTTTTAGTAAAGTGCATTTACATATTAAACCCTACTGGAAGGTGTGTGTGTGTGTGTGTGTGTGTGTGTGTGTGTGTGTGTAAGAATACAGAATAGTAGCAGAAGGCTGGCTCCCTACTCCTAATGGGATTTTGTAGCAGCATGTGCAAGTTTGTTTCAGAAGTCAAAAATGAACAGATGTTGGTATAAATTACCTCTGTGTCTGATGTCTTGCAAATTAAAAGCGCGGTTGGCATCACTAAACAATTTCACTAGGTTTAGGGGGGTGCAGTTAGCAGGCGGTGATTACTGTATCAGGTTGGTAAGAATCTTCACACTGCAGCAGAGCAGGAGAGCAAGGATAAAGAAATGAGGAATCAAATAAGGGCTCTGTGAATTAATCAGAGATGTTAACATCTCTGATGACAAGTGAACAGGAGGGCACGTGCTCTGGAGCAGCCCCTGACCCACAGCAATTTCTCTGTGCACAGAAAGGGGCTGGTGCTTAGGATGTGATTTATAGGGCACAGCCCTCTTTTAGGGAGCAGCTATGTCACAAATTCGTATATCTCCTATATAGGACTGGCGAGTGGGAAAACTTTCTCCCCTCCCATGTAGAAGATGATGTCTTTTGAATTACTTCTACTTTTACTGTGGTTTCCTGCAGCTCTGTATACTTAGATTAGGTTGGAGGGGGAGGAATGATTGAGTGGGAAAGGGGTTGTTAAAAGGGATTGGTTAAATTCAAGGAGAGCTTGCCACTGAGAGACTTTGGAATATCCATTTATTTTTCTGTTAAATCCTTTTGATCCCTTGACTAGATTGGATCTTTTTAAATTTTAAGTCTTAAAATCTTGGTCATTTTCCCATTTGGAGAAAAAATAATAAAGAATTGGGGAATCTGAAGGGCAGCAGGCAGAAATAATTAGTGATGTCAATAGAGTGCTCCTGACCCCGAATTGGAGGAACAAGGTTCTGTTTACCCAACAGAGTTTTGTGTTACCCATGTCTTGTTTCCAGAGCACCTGCTTCTAGCCAGGTTGCAGGATCATTTGATGCTGTGCTTCAGGTCCTTAGTAAGCACCTGAGAGTAGGCAGAAAAAAGTGATGAGACCCACTCAGGCCAAAGTCTAAGTCAATATCTGTAGGATCTGGCTGAGGGAAAGATCCCAAGGAGTGGAATTTTTGAGATTACTACTATCCCTTATCACAGTTAATTCTACTATCCCTTATCACAGTTAATTCGTCTATTCACTCGGGAAATAGTGCAAGAGAAGCAGCAGGCTACTTACCTTCCTCTGAAAGGTGTTGTACTAGTGATACCACTATACCAAGCAAGTTCACTGCTGGATAGCCAAGAGGACAGGGCAGGTGACATTAATATGTACTTATTTTACAGATGAAGAAACTGAGGTTCCTACCCAGCTCCTGGTGTCACCCAGCTGCTAAATGCTAGAGCTGGAACTTAAACTGAGTTCTAATCCTGTGTTCTCTGAAAGAAGTCATGCTAAATATTATTCTGTATTAGTTTCAGATGTACAGCAAAGTGGTTAGAAAATTTTACAGAGTGAAGGATAGTTAGTCCTTGTCTGTCCTCGCCCCACCCCACCTCCATCTCTCCATTAATCTGCATTGTTTCCATCAAGGGAAATTATTTTTCTTGCTAAACAAGGTAAATTTTAAAAGAACCCCACAATATAGAGAATGGAGCACCAAGGGCCACTAACAAGTCTTATTGTTTGCCTGTGGAAGGGAAGAAACTAACTTGGTTGTTGTCCTACTTGGTTCTGGTTCTTTGGTATCATCATTCATCCAGCCCACGTTTTTCAGCAGATGCTAGCTAGGTCTAGCACTGTGCTAGGTGCTGGTGGAATAAAGAATAATAAAACAGTCTCTGCCCTCTATTTTTATACTTCAGCAGAGGAAAACAAGTAATTGCAGATCTGATAGGAACTTTGTATGTAGAGGGTTGGTATAAATCCACCAAGGAAGGAGCGGTCACTTTGCTTTGAGACAGGGAGGGGCTATGGGCACATGAGACCAGACCCGCACTGAGACTTCCATTCCTACTTAATGGGATTTCCTTTCTCTTTGTTGGAGCTCAGGAACTTATGAAAGATGGGGAATATATATAGACTGCAGTTACCAGAAGCCTTCTTGTAGTTACAGAGTTTGTGTTGTTTTACTTCTTCATTATACAAAGTAACCAGGAACTTAGATTTAGGTGGGGAGAGTGGGAGCCCATTCACCTGGCACCATTTGCTCTGGGCTTGAGAAAGGCAGGAGGAGGTCAGAGTAAAGGTCCTTCTCATCTCGGCAGGAGCCTCCCTGGCCACCTCACTTTTCGGCCAAGATGGAGACATGTTCTTGGGAGGCCACAGGGCACAGCCTGCTATGTGTCCACTGCTTGATTCCAGAGGACTTCCGGCCTCCGGGCAAGCCATCGGAAACTTTCAGCATGTTAAATCCACTTAAGAGATCTGAAAAGATGATCTTGTGGGGATAAGGATGAAGGGCGTTTTAGGCTTCATACGATTTTTGAGGATTTGCTTGACAGCTAAACCGGGGGCTTCTGCAGTGACCCTTGTAATTGAGAAATGTTTTACTTTCATTTCAGAGCCTCATATGTAGGAAAGTAGCTATATAAACCCCCTTGTAACTACAGCATTCAAAGATTGATGGTACTGAAAGTCAGAGAAAGACACATAAACCTTGCCTGACTGTATTAAATATCTAAGGACTGACAATGCCAAGAGAGAGAAGACCGAAGTTCTATAAACCCTACTTTATTACTCCATCCACAGATGAACTGCACTGAGGGACTATAAACCCTGTTATATTACAGTATCCAGGGACTGCCACTGAGGGACGGGGTAAATGGTCTCTAATTCTGATTTGAGATTATAAATGTCCAGAAACCAGCAACCCATGGTTGGATTTTAGCCTCCAAGAGCAAACCCCTGTGGTAGTGAATGTGAGTATTAGGTTATATTCTTTAGAGAGAGAGAGGTTTGGGGGGAATTCCATGATGATTTTTGTAAGGGTTGATGGATGATGTTTTCCCCCGTTGGCCTGTGCCCTATAGCAATTACCAACTTCAGAACAACTCTACAGTTTTAGTTGCCAGGAGTGGTTTGTTTCCCCCTCTTTTTGAAGGTTTGTGGTGATTGACTCTGTTGTGGTCCCCTGTTTACAATTTAATTCTGTGTTTTTAAATCTTCCTATGATCCTTTTTTCAGATTTTAGCTCTTCATTAATCTTTCATTTGCTTCTTTATTTCAGCCAGAGAAATGACCCGGGGAAAATTCCTCAACATTCTAGAGAAACCCAAGAAGTAGCCCAGCTTGTGGACGGGATGTCCCAGGGGCTGGAACCACGCTCCGCTCCCAGTGCAGCTCTGATGATGCGCACCTCACTGCTTCCTGGCGAGAGGCTGGAGGGTGCTCCTCCAGGGCTGACCCTCTCCCCTGTTCCTGGTACTCTGCGCTCTGAGGACATTCGGCAGCAAGAGAAGAATCTGTTCTACCCAAGGATCAATGCAGTTATTCAGTCAGCTTCCAGACTTTGACCATCTCCACCTCAGATGCTGGTAACACCAGAGGGCATATCATTCTTAAAGGTCAAAGTCCTGCTTTCTCGTTTCTGGAAGTGATTCAGGAGCCCCAGGATCTTACAGTTGATTTGATTCAGTGATGGCAAAGTCCGTTGTGACAGTGATTGCATGAGTTGTACTTGATCTCTTAGGGAGTATTTATGATGCAAGGAGCCCAGAGACCAATTAGATTCTGGACCAGACCATGCAGGTTGACCTGTGAACTCTCCAGTATATACTAGGTTCTAAGAATCCCCAGCTGGAGAAACCAGAATCTTCTAGAAATGATGCCTGCTTTTAAAATTCTACACCTCTCATGGTAGTCCCATACCCTAAGCCTCCCATTCCCTACCTCCTAGCTCCCACCATCCATGCTGACTCCAGAGAAGGGGATCCTTGCATGTCAAGTCCCTCCTGGGAGTAGTTTGTGTAGTGAAAGGCCGTGCACAGTTGCATTAGACCTCAAGACCAATTTAAAGGTGACAGAAAGGACTTTTGAGTTCTAGTTAAGCTGTTACAGATTCAAGCGAGACAGTTAGTATGGCCTGAAGATAGGAAAAGGGGGTTGACTGGAGGAGTTTGATTTAATTAACAACTAGAAACTCTGATGGACCTTACAGGAATGTGCGTGCTGTCAGATATTTCACCCATAGGACAGGAACACACATGAAAGGAAAAGAGAATTTCCTGACTTAAATATAACTCTTATGGAGTGTTTGCCAATTATGTGTCTCTGTTAAAACCTGAAAATCTAGCTTATGGGTTGTAGTGACTACACATGTTCTCCATATTTTGTCTTACAAGCCTCTAACGTTTTGAAAAATACACGGAGTGTCCTGAACTTTATGAAAAGAACATCCATGTGACAGTAGTCTGATAGTGTTTTGATACAAGGAAAATCGTGGTCAGGTTTTTGGCCCTGAGTCTGTGCGAGGGCGCGGCACTATTCACTTTAATAGTTGTTCCGTTAACCATAACATGTGCCTTGTTTCCCAGCTAGAATTAATGTTGGATTTTTCTCTCATTTGTGCCATTTGACCATCCATGCAATTTTACTTACTGACAAGAAGGAAAAAATTGAACACAGGATAAAAGGGATGAGTATGGGACGGAAGCATTCTGCTGGGGTGCTATATAGAAGGTTGGGCTGTAGAGCAGGGGTCCTCAAACTTTTTAAACAGGGGGCCAGTTCACTGTCCCTCAGACCGTTGGAGGGCCAGACTATAGTTTGAAAAATAACTATGAACAAATTCCTATACACACTGCACATATCTTATTTTGAAGTAAAAAAACACATGTTTTCGGGGGGCCGCATGTGCCCCACGGGCCGTAGTTTGAGGACCCCTGCTGTAGAGGCTTTGATTTTAAGTGAAGCTTATTATTGACATTCCTTTATCGTAAATGTGGTTGAAGAGTGCATATGCACAAAAAAAATAGTGGCATAATAGCAAACTCTTCCTTTTGAGAGTTGATGACGTCAAACGGGGAAATTAAGAAATATATGGAGCGTATTGGGATACCTCCCCCAAACCAACTTGTTTGTAACCTGAACCTATGTAATTGGTTTTTGGTCTGCTTTGACTCTTTCTTTTACTGTCATAGTAGTCACCAGCACTTAATGTAAGTAGATATTTTAGAATTGTGATATTTATTGGTTTTATATTTGTCATCCTCAGAAATGTTAATGTTGTGTTTTTATATTGATAATGTAAATGTATGTACTATGTGTGCATGTACGTATTTCAGGGTGTTGGAAGGTTGTACTTTGTATATAATGTCTTCTGTGTCGTCCTAATAAATATGTCCCTTTTATAGGAGAGTGAGTTTTTCCTCAAAGGGCCAAGTTACATACTTAAAGCATAGACCTCATCAGAAAGTGCAGCTATAATGACAAAGAATCTGCTGTCTTCCCCTCATGTGGCAGTGGGTGGTGTGGGGCTTTATAGTCATCTACTGCCTGGTCTGCCAGCTTCCAGTCTATCCTACCTGCCTTCTAGTTCATTACCACTCAACTCCCTGAAGGAGACTTAAAAACCTGTAGTTCCTCCCCAGGCCTACTAATAAAGCCTGATCTCTCACCCTGGCACCCTAAACTCTCTGCATGTAACCCTGGTAACCCTCCTGTTGGCTTATTTCCTCTAGATCATATGAAGTCTCTGTTCCCCAGTCCCTCACTTGAGTGCTCTGCCCATGCCATTGAGTTCCTAGAAAGTCTCCCATCCTTTTTGCACATATTAAGCCCTAACCTTACTATAAACCCCTGATGCTCCCACTGGAAATAACCCTGCCCCCTGCATTCCTACAACCTTTATGTAGGCCAGCCTGTGACTTACCACACTCCGCCTGACACTGAAGTGTTCTGAGCCCGTACCTCATTGCCCTACTAAATTATAAGTCCTCCAGGTTTTGGCTGCCTCCTGCACATCTAGTTCTTCAATGTTTCCTGCACATCTAGTTCTTCTTTAATGTCTTATTTGAACTGGAGATTCAAAATATATCTATTTGCAGACTTCTTGTTAAATAGGATGGATTGAGAACAAATATTTATCTGCCACCTACTAAAATCCTTAGTAGGAGTTCCTTTTCAACTCTGCTTCAAGAACTAAAGAAGACGAAGTTTTAATCAGTACTACTACTGTCACCCATTAATAACACTATCAATGCCCTTTAAGAGAAAACATTCCATTTTAAGAAAAGCTAATTGCTAAGCATCATTGGCTCATCCCTGATTTTCAAGAAAACA
Source organism: Myotis brandtii (assembly GCF_000412655.1). Taxonomy (NCBI): domain Eukaryota; kingdom Metazoa; phylum Chordata; class Mammalia; order Chiroptera; family Vespertilionidae; genus Myotis; species Myotis brandtii. The sequence continues at coordinate 293,843 of NW_005371193.1, forward strand.
TCTGGATGGACCATAGGTTCAGGAAAGCATAGCTGGCTGACTGACTTACTAAAAAGGGGCAGTGTGTGAATGTTCTGGTCTAAATCTTTAGAGGTTATTTTTCCAATAACTAATTATTATTTGCCCACAAGTGTGTTTTCTGAATACCATACTTGCAGTATATTGGTTGGTGCTTACAGCACATTTTTATTGATTTCAGAGAGGAAGGGAGAGAGAAAGAGAGAAAGGAACATCAGTGATGAGAGAGAATCATTGACCAGCTGCCTCCTGCATGCCCACCTCCTACTGGGGATCGAGCCAGCAACCTGGGCATGTGCCCTTGACTAGAATCAAACCCAGGACCCTTCGGTCCCAGGCCGATGCTCTATCCACTGAACCAAACCAGCTAGGGCGAGGCACATTTTTAAATTCTTAAAACTTTTCTCACCAGCAGTCTCATTGCTTCTTGCACACCTCAGTCTCTTGATGTGAGGCCTCTGCTGATTTGCTTCGCTTTTCTTTCACTGTTTGAGCCCTGAAAGTTCACAGAATATCAGTTGTATTGATATCACAATGCCATCATTAATTTTTCTTTCCCTTTTGTTACCCACTTACCATATTTTAAAAGTGGATACTTGCTATCTGCTCCTTGGCTTGGGTGCTCCAGCTGCAGCTTATTGTGGCTCCTGTGTCTTCTAAGAGCTAGCTTCTAGCTCCAGTGTCTTCTCCACTGCCCCTGTGGCTTCCAGAGGGTGTTTGGACTTCCGAAGGAGCTTTGTAATAAAGGCAGCATCACTCCTGATGGAATGCTGTGGTCCCTTTTATTTCCTCCAGGATTGAAGCATGACAGGAAGGTCAACTGGCAGAGCAGGAAGTGGGGAAATTGGCAGATGGGCCAAGGTGAATGGTCACAGGGGTCAGATAACATGGTTTCTTACCAGCTCTCAACTTCTGCACAAACTCCATCTCCTAGCATTGGTTACGTTCTCCTGTTCTGTTTTCTTCATCCTTTGAGAGCGGCAGGACTACCTGAGCCCCGCATGGGCTCCATTTCACCCGAGGAACCCCCACCTTCAGAGCGTCGGCAAACAGTGGTCTTTCCAAGTTTGTAAGTTCTGACTGGCCTGTCTAGTGACGTTGGGGCCTGTGGGGATGTACCCCTGATTATGCCTGAAGAGGCCACGGACCCTAGCCAGTTTGGCTCAGTAGTAGAGTGTCAGCCCACTGACTGAAGGGTCTTGGGTTCAATTCAGGTCAAGGGCACGTACCTCAGTTGCAGGTTCGATCTCCAGCCCTGGTCGGGGCATGTGCAAGCAGCAACCAATCGATGTGTCTCTCTCACATCAATGTTTCTCTCTGTCTCTACCCCTCCCCCCCCTCTCTAAAAATCAATGGAAAAAATATCCATGGGTGAGGATTAACAAAAATAAAATAAAAATAAAGAGGCCACTGGCCTTCCCACCCTTTGCCCAACATGTTTTCTTCATGAGCGGGGATGGTGGGGGCTTCAGGTGGCACCTGGTGCAACCATGAGGCTCCCGGTTGGCGAGTGCTGGCCGAGCCTGTTAATTAGCACATGAGCACCCCAATGCTCCATTAGCCAGGCCAGGCATTCGGAACCTTCCCTCCTAATGAGAGCAGGAAGAAGGGCCCTCACAAAACACTGCCTCAGAATAATATTCCGCTTTGTCCCCACCAGTAACCAGGGCTGACAGGATCACTCTGTCCATTTCTCTTCTAATTAGCACAATTCCAGCGTGGCCTGAGCCAGCAAATGGAGAAAAGCGATCGGACAACCGTACCGAATCACAAACACAAAGAGGGCCATTCCCTGTAATTAGGTGAGACAATTCCTCAGTCTTTTCTCGGCTGGAGTTTGCCGCTAAGACTCTTGCTGTTTGGGTCCCAGCAACACAAGTTACATGTCTCCCTAGGACACTAATCAGCCCCAAATTGTCTTCCGCTTCACACAACTCTAACCAGAGGGCAGATGCAGGAGCCAGGGGACATGGTCTCTAAACCAGCAGCTGTTGCAATGTTGTCCCAACTCTAAGAAGCAGACCTGGGCTGTGGGCAGTTGGCTCAAGGGAACTGCTCTGGGCATAGCTGGGGCCCCGAAGCTCTAATTCATCGGTTCTCAACCTGTGGGTCGCGACCCCTTTGGCAGTCGAACAACCCTTTCACAGGGGTCACCTAAGACCATCCTGCATATCAGATATTTGCATTACGATTCATAACAGTAGCAACATTACAGTTATGAAGTAGCAACGAAAATAATTTTATGGTTGGGTCACAACATGAGGAACTGTATTTAAAGGGAGGTTGAGAACCACTGTTTTACTCCTTTGTCTTCCTCCCTGCTCCTGATCACCTGAGCCAGATTAATCATGGAGCAATCCAAATGGATTGTAGAGCAGGCTGAAGTGATTGATTTGGTCCATGTGCCCATCACGTAGTGAGCATACAGGCAAACAAGTAATGAAAAACTCCTTCTTCGAGTTCTCAGTACTCTGCCTATTAGTGTTTACTATCATTCAACCCTGAGAATACAGAAGTAAAATATTAATGCATGCACTTAACACTAATGTCCATAATAATAATGAACGTCTTTGTAGCCGACTTAGTGCCTGGAGAATAGAATGTTATAAGCATAATTTCTTAGTTTTTGTTTTATGGTAATTGGCAGCAGTTGAATTAAATCGTAACTATCCAGCTTGGAGACAGCATCGAAAAGCATCAGCCCTCAACAAGAGTTATCCTAAGGGTAAATATATGCTAGACCTCCATGATGAAAAACCCACTAAATAAATAAAACAACCCTGTTTTTCTCACCCTTCCCCACATACACACACACACAGTTCAGGAAAGAGACAACTAATCGTGTTAAGGAAATATTCAACCATGCCTAACAATGACAGATCTCAGAGCTCTTGTCTTCCACACAGCTAGAAATCACTATGCTGTGTGGGAATAAACAGCTGCATTGCACACACAAATGAAGAGCCTATCTGAGGAAACAGCTCAGAAAAAAATAGCAAAGGGGGGAGAATAGGGAACACTGGCAATCTTTTAAAGGGCGAGAAGGTTGAGAACCACTGCTCTAATTCCTGACCCCCGGGGATGCCCACTCTGTTATTTGCCTCGCCCTGTTTATTCACCACCTACTGTCTATTGTCCCCTTTTGGTCTCCTCATCCCTTCTCCCACCTGTCCACCATGGTGGCATCATGGGCAGCTATAACTGTGGCACCATCCTGCAACTCCATTGAAGTCCTATAAACTAGTTGCCATCGCAAGGACAGTACACAGGTGAATTCTACTCTGAAAGAGCTCATGACCTGGAAGGGGCCCGCACTTCCAGCACCATCACCTCTGTCTCCCACTCTTCCCCGGCCCTTGCCAGCTGTCCCTGTTCTCTCTCCTGGAAGATTCCTATTTTTTAAAACAGAAAAGTGGCCCAGCAGCTCCCAGGGCAAGAAGCCACAACTGGCTTTACTCCATGTGACTCAGAGGTTGGCCATTAATAAACAGAAACAGCTCCCCCAGGATTGCAGCCCATTACAGGGATTACTGGGGGTGACAGAGCCATGAACTTGGTCGTAGCCAGGGACAAAGGAATGCAGGGGAGAGTGGCAGTTGGAATCTCAATTAAACTCACGTTCTGAGCTGAGTTGCACTCACCTATTTTCATCTTTACCCTGTCCTCTGCTTTCTGATTTGATCTATACTGGATGCTTCGGAAAGTTGCCTCCAATAGCACAAAACACTCAATTATCTAGAATCCAAGGAGCTAGAAAACTCAAGTGATCAGAGTTGCTTTCTTGTTTTTCCATCTTCCTGAGATGTATCTGAGACACAGAGAGGTAATAATACAATTTGACTTTTTAAATAACTTTGGGAGGTATCAAAGAATTGATCCAAAGTTGTTCAGTCTCCTACAGTTTCTTTGGCTAAAAACAGAACTTAGAACAGTACCTGGCACATAATAGGTGCTTAATAAGAATTTGTTGAGAGGAAGAGGATGAACTGTGCCACAATCCTCAATGTTCATAGCCGTGTTGCTAGCCTCAGGTACGGTAAGAGCTGAGATTTTTAGAGAGAAGCAGGGATGAGCTGGTGGAAATCACTCCTCTCTGAGCCTCAGTCTCCTTGGGACCTTTTCCACTTTTAAGAGGCAGCCAAGCATCATGGATAAGGGCGTCGAGCCTGACGTCAGGCTGCCCTGGTCCAAATCCTGTTTCTGCTGTTCATTACCTGTGTGACTTTGGATAAATTGCTTGACTTCTCTGTGCCTTCGTTTACCCCTCTATGGAATGGGTCCAGTAATGACACCTAACTCCCAGGGTAGTTGTGGAGATTAAATGAGTACTTGCAAGTGTTCAGAACATGTGTGGCATATCTTACCCATTATACAGCAGCTTGACGAACATATCTTTAAAATTGGGTTCAATGTAGTGTTTAATTTTTTATTATACTCACATTTGTTAAAAATCGATATCCTTACAGGGGATATATGATAACGTTTGGTTACCTTGAGCAGGGCGCCTGTCTCTAACTCTTCGGGAGAGCTGAAGGTTTACTAAATACCTCCCATCCTTCCACCCTCTGAGGCAGCCCAGGGGCGTGGACACTCAGCAAATACCACTGTCAGTGGCATTGACGACCATTCGTTGCTAATAAGAGAGGGAAAGATATTCTTTGTGACAGCATCAGGTCTCTGAACTGACAGTGAGTTTGACATAAGCCTCACGTCATTATGCGTCACTAGTCTCAGTGGTCCTAATATTCTCTGAGCATCCATGCTATTCCAGTCCCTGCACAGGAATGCTCTTCCCTGTTTTGCTCTGTCCTTCCCTCCTCCCCTTCCTCCCAGCCTCTCCATCTTTCTTCAGAAAGCTCCCTTTCCTGGGCTGGACAGAGCCACTCAGGCTGGCCTCCCCCTCAGCCTCCCCTCGGCTGAACCCTCGGAGCCCATGGAGAGCAGCCTGGTCTGACTGCAGCGAGGCCTCGGGGTCAGTCAGGGCTGAAGGTCACATCCCAGGGCCTTCCCAAATGCAGCCGAGCCCCAGGAGCCAGCGGCTACACACAAAGGAGCAGCTGAGGAGTCAAGTTGGAAAAGTCAGTGACTGAAGCTGAGTGGAAATGAGAAGCACTGGCTGCAGCCGCTGGCAAAGCCCGGGCAGGTCCACAAGACCATGGGGGTCAGAACCGGAAATGGTGTCTGAGGAATGGGTGGCTCCAGGCCTCCTGCTCCCTCACCTCCATCTGATCTGATACTGCTGCTGCCTTCTTACCGCTGACCCTTGTCCCTTGCTCCCTTCACAGCCCCAATTACGCGAAACCAACTGTCCCTAGGTCCTTTGAACATGTAACTGGTGTAAATTATGCTACATTCACCTAGTGCACTATTACACCTAGTTCACCAGTTATCATGAAGACATTGGGATACGTAAGCCCAGGCATCTGTAGGCCTTGGAGGGTCTTGCTTCCCATCATCCTTCAGCAGAAACAGATGTCATGAGGACTAAAAACTCCGGGCCTGCCACACCCACTCCCTCCACATCAGTACGTGCACTGTCCACGCTGTTTCCCAAAGGGGTGCTACTTTCTGCCCAGCGCAGGAGAGCAAAACAAAGGAACACGTCAGCCACGTGCAGCCCTGAACCTGAAGTCAGCGGTGGGGCTGCAGCCGGATGAGCTGGGGCCACCAGCTCTGCAGAGAGGAGCACTTGCTCCGGGACAGACAGCTGACGCCGTTGTGAAACACGGGGATTGCAGGGCAGGCGACCCTTCACAACATCACCAAAGATGGATGCAAATTGGTTTGGTTCTGACCCTGTCACACCAGGAAGGATAATGATTCCAGCAGCGCCAGGCTTGGGAGGGGGCCGCCGGGTGGGGGCGTGAGCACTGGTGTCTCACTTCGCATCTTCATTAATGATCTGAAAGACGGTAAACAGCATGCTAATGAAACCTGCAGATGATTGGTATTACAAACCCCAGAGAGGACAGAGAAATAGCACCGCGAGACCCAGATCGCATAGAAATATGGGCAGGAGATTGTCAAATGAGATTCGTCCCAGGAAAATGAAAGTCGACATGTCAGGAAGGAATGATGAAGGTGCCTCTGGATGGGGGGTTGCAAACCTGGAAAGCAGAGGTGGGTGGCAGGGTCAGGAGGCTGAGGGAGGGCATAAGGTTTGGGGTGTGTTGGGAGAGACAGAGGAGCTGGCCTTGGGGACCCAGGAGGCAAATGCTCAGTGCATTCCTGGCAGGACTGACTGCAACCAGCTGAGCCCTGCGGCCAACAGTGTCTGCAGCCCAGGGGCCAAGCCGGCTGCCCAGGTCCATTGGCCTGTGTCAGCTCCTGGAGCTGCAAGGCTGGGCTCTGCCTTCACACACACACAGGCTGAGCCTATTTGCACTTGTCCTTGAAGCTGAAAATGCCATTTGACCTCATTTACTAAAATGAAACAAGCAAAAACACATTTTTCAAAACTTTGCCCCAAATTATTAGATATAGGATATCCAAGAGCAGGGGAAAGAAAATTTCCCATCTTCAATGGTTTCCCAATTCAATAAACATTGCTTGGAAGTGTACCTCATTTACATGAAGTGCACAAATCTTAAGTATACATATAACTCAATGATTTTAATCTATATTTTTATTGATTTCAGAGAGGAAGGAGAAGGGAAAGAGAGAAACATCAATGATGAGAGAGAATCATTGATTGGCTGCTTCCTGCACGCCCCCTACTGAGGATCAAGCCTGCAACCTGGGCATGTGCCCTTACTGGGAATTGAACCGGTACCTCCTGATTCATAGATCGACTCTCAACCATTGAGCCATGCTGGCCAGTTCTCAGTGATTTTTTTCCCTTGAGCAAGTCACTTAACCTCACTAAGCCTTCGTTTTCTTGTCTAAAATGGGCATGACAGCCCATTTGATATATATAACACATAGACACAGACAGCAGTGTGGTGATAGTCAGAGGGTAAGGGGGGTAGGGGTAGGTGGAAGTGGGCAAAGGGGGTGATAAATGGGGATGGAGAGAGACTTTAGTTTGGTGTTAACTGCACAATGCAGTGTGCAGATGATGTTTTGTTGAATTCTACACTTAAAACATGTATGGTTTTGTTAACCATGTCACCCCAATAAATTCAATTAAAAATTAAAGTAAACAAAACAGTGGTTATCCTAGTCAGGGGGCTAAATAGATAGGAACTGACCACAGGGAGTCCTCTGCAGAGCGGGAGGGCCCTAATGGGCAAATACTGCGCTTTACAGTCTGAAGTGCTACTAAAAGCATTTTTTTTAACCATGTCATTTATGTAAAGAAAAGCAGCAGGATCTCTCTCTTTCCCAATTTTTTTTGGGGGGGAAGCAATCAAAAATTTTGGAGGCCTTGTTTTTTAAAAAAAGAGAAAGGCTGAGATGGCTAAGTGGTTGAGCATTGACTTATGAACCAGGAGGTCACGGTTTGATTCCCAGTCAGGGCATATGCCAGAGTTGCGGGCTCGATCCCCAGTGTGGGGCGTGCAGGAGGCAGCCGATCAATGATTCTGTCTCCCTCTTGTTTTCTCTCTGAAATCAATAAATATATATATATTTTTAAAAGGCAGAAGGAGCCCTAGCTGGTTTGACTCAGTGGAGAGAGTGTCGGCCTGTGGACTGAAGGGTCCGGGGTTTGATTCCAGTCAAGGGCACATGCCTGGGTGTGGGCTAGATCCCCAGTGGGGGATGTGCAACAGGCCACCGAACAATGATTCTCTTTCATCATTGATGTTTCCATCTCTCTCTCCCTCTCCCTTCCTCTCTGAAATCAATAAAAATATATTTTTTAAAAAATATTTTTTAAAAGGGCAGGAGAAAGGAGAAATTAAAAGAAATTTATTTTCCATGAGGGGAATTAAAATAAACAAAAGTCCTCTGAGATCTTTAGTTGTCTTGCTTCTTCCTTATACATACTGCACCCTACAAAATTTATACTCACCTGTCCTACCAACCTTCACTCATGTAGACACACTTTTTTTTTTTTTTTAGACAGAGAGGGGAAGGGAGAGGGAGAGACAGAGAGAAACATTGATGTGAGAAACACACGTGGATTGGTTGCCTCCTGCACACGCCCCAATCCAGGCGGGGATGGAACCTGTAACCAAAGTACGTGCTCTTGACCTTGACCTTGACCGGAATTGAACCCATAACACTTCAGTTAGCAGGCTGATGTTCTAGCCACTAAGCCAAACCAGCTAGGGCAGCAGTTCTCAACCTGTGGGTCGCGACCCCTTTGGGGGTCGAACGACCCTTTCACAGGGGTCGCCTAAGACCATCGGAAAAACACATATATAATTACATATTGTTTTGTGATTAATCACTATGCTTTAATTATGTTCAATTTGTAATAATGAAAATACATCCTGAATATCAGATATTTACATTACGATTCATAACAGTAGCAAAATTACAGTTATGAAGTAGCAACGAAAATAATTTTATGGTTGGGGGTCACCACAACATGAGGAACTGTATTAAAGGGTCGCGGCATTAGGAAGGTTGAGAACCACTGAGCTAGGGCAAGACACACTTTTGAGGTCATTGTCATGCCTTGATATATTTTTTAAATGTATTTTGTTTTATTTTTTCCATCACCATCTCTCTCCTTTATGCCCTCTTCCACTTCCGCCTCTATCCCAGACCCTCCTCCTCCGCTGCCTGCTTTCCTCTCTTCGTGGCCCTGGGACTGCCCCACCTGCACTGTTGAGTCTGCCCAGGTGATCAGCTCAGCCTCAGAGGCTGGGGTGGGAGAAGCAACGGCTTCCGTCACCTGACCCTACTCAGCCAATTCACGAAGACAAGATGTCAAGTTAATGAGCCTGTGGGCCTCTAATTAGCTGTCAATTACCTCAAATTAATCAACTCCTCGCCTAATTAAGCATTATCGGCAGGTGGGCACAAAGCAGACCATTGTGTGGGAGCCATGAGAAAAGCTGGGCTGGCAAACTTGGTTAGGATCAGTGCTGTGCATCGTGCCCGCCTCCCCACCGTGCTCAGCTTCCAGTCCTGCTGAGGGGCACTGAGGCCCTCTGCCCACCGCTGCCCCCGGACACTGGGGACTCCGTGGACCTCCTGGGCAGCTGGGTGGACTTCACCTCGTGGGAGGGAGATGCGGGGCTTGGAGGCAGGTGAGACACTGTGGGGGTGGGGGCAGTGGGAACTCTGCGGCCAGGCAGAGGAAGGCCATGGTGAAGGGGAGGACTTCAAGTCGGAGAGACCAGCTCCTGGCACTTGTTGGAGCGGGTGGGAGCTGGGCTCAGAGCTGGCAGAGTGGAGGCCAGCCTGTGTGGGCAGGCAGAGCTGCTTCCGATCGTGGCCCTCCCGTTTGTGAGCTCTGGGATCCCAAGTGACTTCGCTTCTTTGTTAAAAGTTTTTACTTATTGATTTGAGAGAGAGAGAGAGACAGAGAGAGAGAGAGAAACATCAATTTGTGACCTGACCAGGGATCAAACCCAAAACCTTGGTGTATCAGGATGATGCTCTAACCAACTGAACTATCTGGCCATGGTTGACTTGGCTTCTTTGAGCCATAGTTTTCATCTTTGAAAAAAAATGAGCCCAGCTGACGTGGTTCAATGGTTGAGCATCGACCTATGAACCAGGTCACGGTTGGATTCCTGGTCAGAGCATATGCCTGGGTTGCGGGCTCAATCACTTGTGTGGGGTGTGCAGGAGAAAGCCGGTCAATGATTCTCTCTCGTCATTGATGTTTCTATCTCTCTCTCCCTCTCCCTTCCTCTCTGAAATCAATACAAAAATATTTTTTTAAATGAGAATAATTTTTTAAGAGACCTTATTGGGACTTTATGAGGATTAAATGAGATTATGCCTGTGAAGCACCTGCCACATGGTAAGTGTTCAATGGATTTAGTAATAGTGACAGTGGAGGTTAGTGGGTGCCCAGAAGTCCTCACCTAAGATCCACTTAAGCTATGTAATGTGTCCCCAAACTCTGAGCCCCCAAGCAGCCTACAGGCTGCAGTGCACCCCTAAAAAGTATGAGTGGGCTGTCTGGGTCATGACAAGTGCTGGATGCTGAAATGTCCTGGCTACCACCTCCTCTCTACCCCTCCCATCTCCAGCACCTTTGAGGGCACAGGGCTCAGGTATCCTCCACTCATACAAAGGGACCTGGGTGCCATATGGAGGTGCCAGATGAGGTGATCACACATCTCAAGCCACCAGGAAGGAGGGGGCAATGAGGGCCCCTCCCCATTTGGGTCTTGGGCTGCAGAGTCTAAAAAGAGGGAGTCTCCGAGCCCATGGGCACTGAGTTTATGCCTCCCAACCATGGTGCTGACCTCTTGGCACAAGGCAGGGTGAGGCTGGAGGCAGCTGGGTAGATCCGTGCCCCCACTGATGGCCAAATGCCACCATACCCATGCCAGTTCTGTGCCTTCTCTCCCCCTCCCCCCAGCCACCCCTGTAACCAATCTGCCAAGTTTCTCCTCTGTACTCCCTAACTCAACTCTGGCATAGGCTACCCTCTCCCTGCCTCCTGGGGCAGTGGAGGTCCTCAGCCTCTCCTCTGAAGGCTAGGGAACATCTCCCTTCCCTGGTTAAACCCCTCAGCCATTTAGCAAACAGATATTGTGCTACTAATGAAAGCTCACAGCGTAAAAGGGAGATGGTTAGGTAAGCACTACCAATCATTAATGCACGCTCTGGAGATGTGAGGAACAGAAGGGAGGTAGTATAGTAAGTGCCTACTGTATGCTGGCAGGAGTGGCAAGGCCAGATGTGGACACCATGAAAGATCAGGTCTTTGCTTGGGGTTGGGAAGGGAAGGATGGGGGAGGGGGAGGTGCAGGTGGATGCTGCCTCCCCTTGGGCCTGGCAGGTAAGGCCTCCCAGGGAAAAGGAAGCTTTCCTTGAAACAGGCAATGTATTCCAGGCAGAGGGAACAGCATAGGCAAAGGCTCAGAGGCATGCAGAAGACATGGAGAGCTCAGGAAATTTCCTGAGTATGCTATCAGAACCACAGCAAAAGATGGATGCCCTAACTGGTTTGGCTCAGTAGATAGAGTGTCAGCCTGGGGACTGAAAGGTCCCAGGTTCAATTCTAGTCAAGGGCACATATCCAAGTTTCGGCTCAATCTCCAGTAGGGGGTGTGCAGGAGGCAGCCAATCAATGATTCTCTCTCATCATTGATGTTTCTCTCTCTCTCTGAAATCAATAAAAATATATTTAAAAAAAAAAAGCTGCAGTGAGCACCGGGGATCTCAGAGGGCCTCCAATGGCATGCTAACAAACTCTTCCAGTAGGGAACTGGGGAACCTTTGGAAGCCTTGCCTAAACCAGTGATGGGGAACCTTTCGAGCTCGGTGTGTCAGCATTTTGAAAAACCCTAACTTAACTCTGGTGCCGTGTCACATATAGAAATTTTTTGATATTTGCAACCATAGTAAAACAAAGACTTATATTTTTGATATTTATTTTATATATTTAAATGCCATTTAACAAAGAAAAATCAACCAAAAAAATGAGTGTCATAGGTTCGCCATCACTGGCCTAAACTCTGACCCTCCCAGGAGAGCTGCTTGGGTGGATTTCCAGAAGGAGAGGGAGGCATCTCCCAGGGGAGACTATTCTATGTCTGCCTCCTGGGACACAGGCCTGCTTCTCTCTCTTTTGTACCCCAAACACCTAGCCTGGTGCTGAGCGCTCAGCAGGCTTGTGAAATACCCATGGAAGGTAGTTCCTCCCTATGGCCCATGCATCCGTGTACATGCATCCATGTATGTGTATGAAAACTTGCACCTTCGTGAAACTTGCTTTAAGCCCAGACATGTTTATCCCTCTGGACATGTTGGAGTTGTTCCCTCTGGGCTTGAATGGAGGAGGGAGATGTTTGGGAGCTGAGGGGAGACCTTGGGATGAAGGGGGAGAAGGAAGCAGCACTGAAGAGAAGCTGCAGTTCCCATCTTTCTGGGGCCCTCCTGTCCCCGATACCTCAAGGCCCCCACGTGCTGTGGTCCCTGTCCCTGCATCCTACCTAGAACCCACCCACCCCTTGGTACCCGGACACACACACACCTGCAACAGCAGATGAGCCCCAGCCCCGAGTCGGAAAGGCCAGTGGTTCCCATGAGCCGCAGGAGCACCCAGCTCCAGGGACCCCTCAGAGTCTGGGGGGCTGGGAGATAGTTGTATTACACTAACAGTGCAGGGGCCCAGGAAGTGAGAGGTTCAATGAATAGATTACACCTGTAGGTACTGTTATGTTTAATGAATTATTTATCAAGATAATGCCTACGTACAGCTTTTGTAACTACACTAATGCAAAAGGGTAGAGAGTAAGATGGAGCCTTCCCTCACACCCTGTTCTCCAGCCCTCTGCTTCCCTTTCCCATAACCAACCAGTGATCAGTCTCTCGGATCCTTTTCAGAGATTAAATGTGGTTGTTATCATTATTTTTCACACATGGAGTTAAGATATACTGTCTTGAGTCTTCCTTCTTATACGAACATTTGTCTTGGAGGTTGTTCCAGATCAGAATGTGTGATAATGGCAGGACAGAATTCCAAGACATGAATGTGTTCCTTTTTTTCTTTTTAAAATTATATAACCCATCGCAGGCAAGAGGACTCTAAGGAGACATGACGACTAAATGCCATGTGGTATCCTGGGTGGGATCTTGGAACAGAAAAAAAAGGCATGCAGTAAAAACAAAGAAAATCGGAATAAAGCACAGACTTTAGTAAATAATAACATCTCGGTCTTGGTTCATTGATTATAAAACATATACCATGTTAATGTCAGGTGTTGATCATAGGAGAAATTGGGTGTGGGGTATATGAGAATTCTGTCCCACCTCCCAGTTTTCTGTAAATGTATTACTGTTTTGAAAAATGTTTATTTAAAATAACTTTAGCCCTGGCTGGTTTGGCTCAATGGATAGAGCCTTTCCCAGAGGGATGCAGGGGATTAGAGAGAGTTAGGGAGGGTAGCATCTGGGTTTTGGGCTCCAACCCCAGTGTGGGGCGAGCAGGAGGCAGCCAATCAATGATTCTCTCTCATCATTGATGTTTCTCTCTCTCCCTCTCCCTTCCTCTCTGAGTTTGGGGTCACTACACCCTGGAGGACTCTGGGAAGTGTTTTGCTTGTACAAGTGATGTTCCAATCACAAGGTGAAACCACTGACCTAGTCCACCTGTCAGATTACCGCCAGAAAACTGAAGCCAGGAAAGGGAGTGACCCTGGTCACAGACTCTTACCTCGGGTTCTCAGTCCCACTCAGCATTCGCTGCCCACCCTGAGGTCTGGGCTCCGGTGGGGTCAGCAATGGGTAAACGTCCCGTGGTGAGCTCCCCTCCCGGCATTTTCATCCTCAAAGACTGAAGCCAAAGGAAAGCCGTCTCCCCACGGAGGCAGGCATTTGTTAGGAGGGGAAGCCTTTTAGGCCCCTTGGATGCCTTCAAGATAGGTGGACCCGGCACAGACTCCCGCGCCCTTCCCGGAGGTGAGCTATGCGCGCCTTCGCCACTAGAGGGAGTCGGGAGCGGCCCCGCAGCGCTCGGCCACTGCAGGCAGGCCCTGCGGGGTTCCTGCAAGACGTGATCCCTCCCGTTGTTAGACCTCAGGCCCGCTCCCTGTGCGCCCCCAACCCGGGGGAGAGGCCCAGCACCCGGATCTCCACCCAGGGTCCCACACTGCGTCCCCTGCTCTAACCCTCCCCCCTCCCCGTGAAAACCCTGCCTGCTATGCCCCCATTTTACAATTTAAGACACAGAGAGACTAACAGACATGCAGGGGATCGCACAGCTAAACCATGGCAGAACCAGAAACCCAAGGGACCCGGTCCAGACCTCCATGCCTCAGGAGTTCTCCCTCAGAGCCTCTCAAGCATCCTCACTGTAGCCTTCTATCTAGATGGGGAAACCGAGGCACAAGGCAATGCTAGGTTATACTGTGTGTGGGTGGCCCAGTCTGCCAAGGGTGGGCAGGAGGCCAGCCCCTTCACAGATGATCACAGCAGGAAAGCCTGTGGGGGGCAGAGGGTGCCAGCCTGCCCCAGGATGGGGGTGGGGCAGCTGCTGCTGACTGTCCCGGGGATGGGTGACAGCTGCAGTTTCTGGTGGGAGGCCAGAGGCCCCCACACTAATAACTTTCACTCCCTGCCCGGGAGGGCTGATCCCATTACTCTGTATGGACCCTGTGGGACCACCCTCCCTAACTCTCCCTAATCCCCTGCATCCCGCTGGGAAAGGCCCAAGCCCCTCCCCACGGGTCCCTGCCAGCCTGGTCACACGCAGACTTCACTGCACACAGGCCCTACCAGCCTCCTGTTCCCACCAGTGCCCAATTCCTGGGGCCCTAAAGGGACAGCCAGGAGGTCTGGAGTTCAGCTCTGCCCACCACTGCCCACCAGCCTCCCCTGCCAGCCCTGCCCATCTGCCAGTCCCCAAGGCACTTTCCCCAAATGGCCTCCATTGGGCCCAAGGGTTGCTGAGCCTGCTGTGCCTTTCTAAGCAGGCTCCGGTGTGGGTTTCTGTTGAAGGAATCTCCAGGAGAGAGCTGGTCCACAGTATCTTCAATTGTAAAGTGGAGACAATAGCGCCCCCCTCGTGCGCTCGTTCTGATGACACCGTGAGATGCTGGATAGCGAGTGTTTTGTGCAGAGCCTGGTACAGAGTCAATGGTCCGAGGTGTCAGTTACTGTTGTGATTATTATGAGTGGGACGGAGAGTAGATTCATTGTTACTAAGAAAGCAGCCCGGTGGCCTGGGGGCCAGTTTTGGAGGTAGGCAGTTTTAAGTGACTACAGAGTCTTCCCCTACTGACAGGAGTCACTAATTATCAAGCTCGTCCTCAGCACCAGGGTCTTAAGCCCCTCCATCCCCTCGTGAGGCAGGTACCAGTAATACCCCCATTTTGCAAGTTGGAAACTAAGGTTAAGAGACGGCCACACACGTTGGGCCTGGACTCAAACACAGCTCTGACTCTGGACTTCTCCCGGGCACTCTCCTGCCGCTCAGGATCCACCTCTAGCAAGGAGACCTGATATCTGAGAGCTGCCCCCCAAAAATCGTGGGCTCCCCATTTGCCAGAAGCATTCAAAGTGATGCCGAGGGACAACCAGTCAGAAACCCTGAGGTCCCACGACAGGCCCCAATCCCCCCCGCATCCCCAGCCACCCCTGTCCGGGCCGGGGCCGGTCATTGCCCCCTCCCAGGCTGGCACAAAAGGGGACCCTTTGGCCCTCAGCCTCCCTCTCCCTTACCTTCTGCTCTTCCTCATTTACATAAATTATCTCTCCCCAATTATCCACCCAGCTGTCCCAACGATGATCTGTGAATGAATTAAAAATGGAATATAATTTAATAATGGCTGATTAGAAGGAGATTAGTTGTTATATAAAAAGGAAAAGCCAAGAGCCAGCTAGTTGCCCTTAATCTGAGCCAATACCATCGTTATTCAGGAAAGGCTCCCCTGGCCACCATCAGGCAAGGCAGGGACAAGGGCTAGGGAGAGTGGGGGGCGGCGGGGGAGGCAAGACCACCCCAGAGAGACAATCAGGGCACTGAGAGCTGGGAGTTGGAGTCCCAGGCAACTCCTGTGACTTCCCTGGGCCTCACTCCTTCCAAGTTGACATGTGTGGTTTCTGGGAGCCCTTCTTGCTAAATTCTAGGTGCCCTCAGATCAAACCACTGGGCTCTCCTAAGGCAGCCGCTGTCACCCAAACAGCCCCAGCCTGGCCCCTGCTAGGCACAGGATCAGGGGGGTTAGGAACCTGGTGCTCAGGCCCTGCCTTCTGGGAACACACAGGCGTTAGGGACGAAGACCTCCCCAGGAGGGGATCTGCCTGTCTGGGGTAGGGGATCAGAGATGGGACGGGCTTGGTTGTGCCAGGAAGGGTCCATGGAGGAAAGACTGGCCAAGACAAAGAGGGTGAGAGTGCCCAGCAGGACCTCTGGGCCCCCTTCCCCTCAGCTTAATGACTAGACCTAATGGAAGGGGCGTGTCTCTGAGATCCCCAGTCATCCTCTCAGTCTCAGCTCATGTCCAGCTCTTCCAGGAAGCCCACCCAGAGCCCCCTAGCCTTGGGGTCTCCCCATTGCTCCCATGATGCCCTGTGATTTCTCTGTCAGAGCCCTGACAACATCCACTCACAGGTGTTCATCCCCAGGGTGTGAGCGCCCCCAGCATGGCTTTGTCATCTCTGCCTCACCAGTGGCAGGTACTCAACTGTTGCTCAGCAGCATAGAGATGCCTCCTCCAAGCCCCTGTGATTGCCCTAGTGCAGGTCTGTGCTCCCAAACACTGTGGTTATGCCTTTATTTTATTTTATTTTTTTATATTTTTATTGATTTCAGTGCTCCTGTCTGTGCTCCCAAACACTGTGGTTATGGCTTTATTTTATTTTATTTTTTATATTTTTCTTGATTTCAGAGAGGAAGGGAGAGGGAGATAGAAACATGAATGATGAGAGAGAATCATTGATTGGCTGCCTCCTGCATGCCCCCCATGGGGGATCGAACTCACAACCCAGGCATGTGCCCTTGATGGGAATCGAACCAGCAACCTATTGGTGCATGGGACTATGCTCAACTAACAGAGCTACACAGGCCAGGGCTAGAATAACTTTTTTTTACTAAGTCCCTTTCTTAGGGATCGAGCTCACAACCCAGGCATGTGCCCTTGATGGGAGTCGAACCTGGGACCCTTCAGTCCACAGGCCGACGCTCTATCCACTGAGCCACACCAGTCAGGGCTGGTTATGCCTTTAAAAATAAGGCAAGTCACTTATGGAAAAGTAATATACACAGACAAATAGTGATGGGTAAAGATCGTTGGATAGACGTAGAGCAAAGCTGTTCATTCAGATGACAGGCTGGGGGTCCTACTGCCTGGGTCTGAGCCCCAGGTCATCACCTGTGACTGTGACCTTGGGCAGGATACGAATCTGTAGTGCCTCAGTTTCCTCGTCAGCACAGTAGAGGTATTTAATAATATTCCCTACCTCATAGGGTTTTTATGAAGATGAAATGGGTGAATAGAAGAAAAGCACTTAGAACTTGCTTGTTGTCTCTGTGTGGTTTCCTCCCCAGCTGTGGCCTCTCTGAGGACAGGGACTGAACTTCTCATCTGTGCTGATGGTGTTGGAGGGACAGAGGCGCCTGCACGGGGCTCTCTCCGCAGTCCTGGCCGCCGCTTTCACACTGAAGGTCCCAAATGGCACAGGCTGTGAGGGGACCAGCGTGTTTCACCAACAGTGACGAAGGTCTGCTGGGGCCAGACCTGGAGTCCGGACCTTCCCAAAGAGGCTCACGGCTCCGCGGGGCAGTGACATCCATGAGAGGAGTCTTACGCCCACGGCTCGGGTCTACACCATGGGGTCCCATGGGGTTCACACCGGATGATGCCTACCAGGCCTGAGCATGCACGGAGGCAGGAGGGGCCTGGACCCAGCCGAGCCCTGTGCAGCCGCTGACTCGGGTCCGAGGTCGCCAAGCAGACAGCAACAGGAGCATGCTCTGCGGGGCCAGGGCGGGGACGGATGGGTGGACACCAGAGGAGACTGATTTCCTCGAAACGTGAGTGTGTATGGATTTGCTGAAAGGCTGAGTCACTCCAGAATTTTTCAAGCTTCCTTTATATTTGGGGAGGGAACCTGGGAATCCGCATAGTTGCCAAGACACTAGGTTCAAGTCTCATGAACAGGATGTTTCCACGTCCCTTCCACCCCCAGGCCTGGGGGTGCAGTGCCCTCACCTTCCCCAGCACCCTCTGACCCCTCTGGGTTCACTCCATTTACACCCAGCCCAGCCGCAGCCTCAGTGACTCCCAGAACAATCTCCCTGGTGGAGCCCAGAGCATATCCGTCCATATTGTGGCAGGGGGAGGCCTCCCAGGCCAGCCTGGGCTGTGGGATAATTTGATATTCAAATCCTGGCAAAGACTTGCTTCAAATTGTTGCAAATTAAGCTGATTTTGTCCCTCCGAATGAGGGATTTGCTCCTGTGGATCAACCCTTCCAGCGACTTGATGAGGTCAGGATTAGAGCGGAGGGACAGGGAGAAAAGCCTGAGGCTGGAGTGGAGGGCTGGTGGGAGGGGGAGCCCCGATCCTGGGTGTCTCCCACCGACCCTGAAGTCAGGGGAGCTTCCCAGGGTCTCAAAAATCAGCTGTCAGCCCAGTGGCATGAGTCAGTGGTTGAGTGTCAACCTATGAACCAGGAGGTCATGGTTTGATTCCGGTCAGGGCACATGCCTGGGTTGCAGCCTCAATCCTCAATGTGGGGTGTTCAGGAGGCAGCCGATCAATGACTCTCTTATCATGGATGTTTCTGTCTTTCTCTCCCTCTCCCTTCTTCTCTGAAATAAAAATATATGTATTTTTAAATATACCAGCTGTCCCTGGTGATGATGGGGCCTCTGGGCCCCAGATGGGCCCACCTCAACCCCTCTGCTCCCTGGCGAGTCCAGCCTGGACCATTCATTCCCAAAGCTGTTTGTGGGCCTCATCTCATCTTTCCAAGCAGCTGTGAGCCAGGGCACTGCTGGTCACCCAGTTCACTGAGGAGGCTACGTGTGGGGAGATGAGGCTCCACCAGCCAAAGAAAACCTGGACTCAAGCACTGCCACCAACTTGCTGTGTGACCTTGACTGAGCAAGTGACCTCTCTGAGCCTCCTGGTAAAGATTACTGACAATGCACGCAGTGCCAGGCACATGGCAAGCACTTCATTAAACACTGGCCAAGGTTACAGCCAAGCCCCGATGCTAGGAGGTAACAGAATAGGGACTGGAACCTGGGCCTCTCTGGGCCCCAGGAGGGTAGGTCCCTGCCTTCTGCTGGGGGGTCTGTGCCTGCTCCCGACTCTGCCCTCCTGACAGGCCCCCCCTCCCTGGCCGAACCTCATTTCCATCTGTTTTGTCAAGGCCGGTGCTGTGTATTGCAGCCATTGCGAATTGCACCATTAAAGATTTTATGCTGGAGACATTAAAATTAAAAAGATCTATGTGCAAAGAGTCACAACAAGTTTAATCAACTTGATTTAATAGAAAACAGCAAATGGAATTTATGATGCTCCGAAAGACAAGGGATTTTTTTCCCCCAACAAAAAAAATAATAAAAAGCACTTTGTGGAAAACAGAAAGTGGAGGGGGTGGGGGACTCCCCATCTGAGAGTTTATCAGAACCTAATCCACGGCGAACAGCCCCCGTCGGGGCTGTTTGTCCGCTAATCCCAGCTGCCATTAAAATATTAAAGATAAATCTAATCGTCTCTTTATCCCCAATAAGCGACTTTTGTGTGGGGAGAAAACATCTAACCCTTTGGGAGGAGAATTAGTCCTAATGTATCAAATGGAATTCGGTCCAGGCTGGGGCAAATAGGGTTTAGAGGCAAATGAGATGGTAATAGAAGTAAAACCCAGAATAACAAATTAAAAACCCTCATTTACACGAATTAAAAGGTTTGGACACTCAGCCCTTCCCTCCTCAGTCCCCAGACCTCCTCCCCTCCCCGGTCTCACCCGCCAGCCCATCACCCGCCCGGCCTCCTCTCAACCTGTGCTCACATCTGACTGCAGACGCCCTCCAAGCCCAGCTGGGTTCCTCCAGCTCTCACTGAGCCTTTGGCAGCTCCCCACATGGCCTGTGTGGGTGCTGGGGTCAGACCTGGTTCCTGGCTCGGGCCGTCGCTCACTACACTGAGGGCTTGGTTTCTTTAACTCCCTGGGCCTCTGTTAATGTCTTGGGAAAATGGGGAAATACTAGCGCCCACCCTCCCACAGCCCCCTCCCGGCCTTGACCCCATTGCTGTTTTCTACCTTAGCTCCACCAATTCAACGAGATGACATCAGGACAGTGCCCGGCTCTGTGCCTGATCCATGGTGACCACTCAGTGGCCAAGCTTCCCTCAACATCCCAGGTTAAGCCAGGCCTCTGCCATGGTCCCCAAGGAAAGCCCAGCAATGACTCAGCCAGGGAAGCAGAGATGAGCACACAGCAGCCATTTGACCAACTATGTGGGGTCACCCCCACAGAGGCTGAGGCAACCCCGGATCTTTAGGCATCTCCCTAAGCAGCCCCCTGTCCCTAAGGTTGCCCCAGGGTTGGCCTTGTGGCTCCCCCTTCATGGTGGGATTTCAGGGGCTCTGACACACACCCTCCCCCACCTGGGAACACCACCCCACCTTCAGGTACAGGTCTGACTCCCCCACATTAAAAGTACACTTTAGGGCCCGGCCTGTGTGGCTCAGTGGTTGAGCATCGATCTATGAACCAGGAGGTCATGGTTCAATTCCTGGTCAGGGCACATGCCCGGGTTGCGGGCTCAATCCCCGGTGTGGGGGGTGCAGGAGGCAGCCGATCAGTGGTTCTCTCTCATCATTGATGTTTCTGTCTTTCTCTCCTTCTTCCTTCCTCTCTGAAATAAATAAAAATAAAAGAGAAATGACATCATCTGAGGATTTGATTCCTTCCTAGGAGACCTACGATGTGCTCCTAACACAACATGATTTTTTTTCTCTAACCTGAGAGATGTGGAAGTGAAACGGCCTCATGAAATAATTAATGAAGCTTTAAGAAATGTATGGTATATTGTTAGACTGATATTTTGGTCATCAATTAACATAGACTCTCATGGCTGGCACCTCATAAAAATGAAAGCAGAAAATGAATTCTAGGAAGCATCCTGTGGGTATGTGGCCACGGTTACCCTCTAGTCAGCAGCGGTTCTCAACCTGTGGGTCGCGACCCCTTTGGTGGTCCAACGACCCTTTCACAGGGTCACCTAAGACCATCCTGCATATCAGATATTTACATTACGATTCATAACAGTCACAACATTACAATTATGAAGTAGCAACGAAAATAATTTTATGGTTGGGTCACAACATGAGGAACTGTATTTAAAGGGCCAGAAGGTTGAGAACCACTACTCTAGTGGTACAGAGGGCAGGCTCCCCCTATGTGTGCGTGAAACGGCACAAAGTAAAAGTTATCTTTGCCTAAATCCTTTGGAGATTTAGTCATAGAAATTAATAACTTGAATTCACCCTTCCAAGCTCAGGCAAAGTGCACGGAAGCTCATAACAATCATTATCTTTGCAGAAATGTCATTCCCATCGAGATAGAGTTTGGTAAATCAATTTAATGCCCACCTAGATGCTAATTCTAAGTGCTTCCTCCCCAAGAAGAGTGGGTGTTAATGTTAGCAAACCTTTTTTTGCACACAATCACTTGTGTTTAAAGTGAAATCAATGCTTTATTCCAGGATATTCAGATCCCAGTAAAGGAAACTGCTTGATAGTTATTTTGGCCCATTAGGGAAAACGGACCATTGAGGTCTGCAGAGAACTAGACACAGTAATTCAGCATCCCCTCCCCGGGTGAGGGCAGTGGTGGTGCTGACACTGCTTTGTTGGTAAAAGGTTGTTGACCTTTGCTTACATTTGAGACGCAAAGGAGAAAAGCGACATAGGATTGCATAAACAGGAAATGTAAAGTGTATATAGGACCAGAGAATAATCAGAAATGAGCCCTGGCATCCATCCAATTGCTTTTATTTATAAGAAATGGTGTGTGGCAAGTGGGACAGGGAGTTCTGGCCTGAATCTTTAAATTATAAAATATTATAAAAACAACTTCTTGTTTAACGTTTTGTGTAGATCATCTGAATATTAACTGGGTATTTCTAATCTCATTACTGATACCTACAGATCATATTGGATTTCAATATCCAGAGTTTGCCTTAGAAATTTGGGGTGATTTGAATCAAGGTATGTGTATATCAAAAAATATAAAAGTATGAGATGATAATTACTAGAATTGAAGAAGGCCCTCAGGAACTGACTTTTATTTTTGTGTCATTTTAAAGATGTAAAT
Organism: Myotis brandtii; assembly: GCF_000412655.1. Taxonomy (NCBI): domain Eukaryota; kingdom Metazoa; phylum Chordata; class Mammalia; order Chiroptera; family Vespertilionidae; genus Myotis; species Myotis brandtii. The sequence continues at coordinate 315,714 of NW_005371193.1, forward strand.
TCCAGGCAAGCAACTGCTTATTCACCCAATTCTAACGAGCAAGGTAAAGCTACTAGTGAAGAAGAGTGTGTTGTAACCTGGAAATTATTTTTTATAGTCATCTCAGCTCCCCAGAAACCTGTACAATGAGTCATAGAATAGCACTCAAATGCTATTCTTATTTACTATTTTCTTCCTGTTTAGTGTAGGTGAATGAGTTATACAGGGGGTGTGCTCAAAGAGACAACATGCTGCGGTGTGAAATATGTTACCTATCATGATGTAGCAGAACGAGTGCTGTTTGACAACCCAAACATTAGGATTCTTGAATGCTTGTCATTAGATCTTAGGCAAGTCACTGGACCCAATAAACTTAACTTTTCTTCTGTAAAAGGGGATACTGTCTGTACGGATTAAGGTACAATTCTAATAGAGAGAGAGCACACTCTACCTCAGAGGCTGGAAGCTTATCAAAGGAGACACACACCCCCAGCGAGTTGAGAGCCCCTCCATGAGCCATCACAGGTTGACAGGGACAGACAATGTGACAAACCCCCTCCTGAGAGCCTGTTTGGACTGCAGCAGGGAGAGGGTGAGGCGGGGGCCCTGGTGCCTTGGGCATCCTCCACCCCCTCCCCCCGGGTCTCCGCCCCCCCTCCCCAGGAGGGCCGGAATACACCTCTGCCCTCCGCCAGCCTCCTTAACAAATCCACTTGAACAGGAAACTCATGTTGACAGCATTTGATTATGGGATGCTAAGTGGAATTGGATTGTGGGGTTAAACCTTTCCGGGGCTGGCTTTCTGTGTTCAGTTGGCCTCTTCCCCGCTGCGCCCACCACAGTCCCCCCTCCCTCGCGGACCCTGGACCAGGCAAGAGGAAACTGGGGCGAGCGGGAGGATATTCCTGGCCGTGTGGGAGTGGGGGACCTTCTCCCAGGGTGACCGAAGGGACACCCAAAGAGGTGTGCGGGGTGGGGTGGGACTTTGCCAGAGAAGGGTCCTAAACCTGAGGCTTGACAGGGAAGTGCTGAGAGGAGATGGTCACGAGAAAAGGTGTTGAAGGGCCCATCGCCATAAGCTGTCCCAGATAACACACAGTTCTGGGTTAGCAAACAGCGAGGCACCATTCTACATGGTTGTTGCAGGACCAGAAGTAAATATAACACTTGTGAGTGCCCACCATGTGCCAGGCACTGTGGCAAGTGCTGCTCAGGAGCCAGAGCGCAGTGAGGGACAGCTTCACTGTCCTCCTCCAGATCCTCGTGGTGTACCCCCTCCCCCCAGCCTTATTGGGCTTCCATTGACACATAGCACTGTGTCCGTTTAAGGTGACTTGATGTATTCATAAATTGCAACATGGCTACCACCACAGTATTAGCTACCACCTCCACCCCATCCCATAGTTACTATTGCTTTTTTGTAGTGAGAACATTCCATATCTACTCTCTTAGCAACTTTCAAATATATGATACAGTCTTTCAGATCTACTCTCTTAGCAACTTTCAAATATATGATAGTTTTATTAGCTATGATCACCCACTGCAGTGGGGGTGCATCACAGTCTATGAGGTTGTAGAGGAGAGACAGAGACAGAGTTCCACCTGTCAGGACTTGGGGATAAACCAGATCTCTGCTATGGCGTCTCAGGAATCACTTCTGGCTCTAGTAACAGAAGCCCGAGCCCAGTGGTTTAAACCTGGTGGAAGATGGAAATGCATCTCCTCCCATGTAAAGACTGGACAAGATGGGGGTACCAGGGCCTGGTCATTTGTGCCCAACTCAAGAGTCCTTCCATAGGCATCTTTGCTCCAGAGCTCCCTGTAAGATTGGCAGAGACTCTGTCAGATCTGCACTGACCCCCTGTCCAATCCTGCTTCCTCCCCTTTACCTTTCACACCTGTTACACACCCTGCAAATGAACCACCTGAGCCCCTGCTCCTCACTCTGCCACAGCACCTGCTTGCTTAGAGTACTCGAGCTGACACAGTCTTATTGCCAAAAACCCTGATTCACTTGGGATTAAGGACTGACCACCGAATTCACTAGCTGCTTGATCATAGCCATATTGTGACTCGGTTCCCTCACCCACAGAAAGATCACAGAAACACCCATCTCAGAGGATTTTTGTACCTATTGCATAGGAACCGTGGATAGGGCTGAGCTAAATGCCTGGCACATAGTCAGCACTCGATAAATGTTAACTGAGGTTGCCAGAGATAGTTATTAATCTCAGTAAGGAAATGCTAGCTATATATGAATGACGTATAGTAAAATACCAAGTCCACGGCTATAAATCTAGGGTGAATCTTAAAAGACTGAAGAGTGAGCAAGGTGGGCAGATGAGTTGCAATTGTGGACAAGTACAGAGTAGAAAAGATAATGAAAGCTTGCAAATGAAATGGTCGATACATTCTGAGTCATCATTTGTGACCAGGAAAAAAAAAAAAGAAAGAAAGAAAAAACCCACCAGACTTCTCTATTATCCTTCGCCATTTCCTAAACACACTTTCACGCATATTTCTCTCTGCGAGCTCTCCAAGAAAGCCACAACACGACAGGCATCCCACCCCCATTTACGGGTAAAGGAACCCGGGAGGCACAGAGAAGCTAAAAGACTCACCCACAGCACACAGGTACGTGCTGGAGGCATGAACAGAGCCGTGTCTGTCACTCTCCCTGGGCAGAGAATGCCGGGCACCATGGGCAAGTACCTCAACATCAAGCAAGGGGCGTGCCTGCAGCAAAGTCAAGGTTGGTGGTCCCTGGACCACGACAAAAACTATCCTAGGGGCCACCACTCAAAACACTGGAGAGGGTTATTTATTTTTTACATTTTTTAAATCTATTTTTATTGATTTCAGAGAGGAAGGGAGAGGGTGAGAGAGATGGAAACATCAATGATGAGAGAGAATCATTGATCGGCTGCCCCCTGCACTCCCCATACTGGGGATGGAGCCCACAACCCAGGCATGTGCCCTGACCAGGAATCGAACCGTGATCTCCTGGTTCATAGTCGATGCTCAACCACTGAGCCATGCTGGCCGGGCTGGAGAAGGCTATGTAGATGGCAGGAAAAGAAGAGGACCAGGTGAGCATCACAGTCTATGAGGTTGTAGAGGAGAGACAGAGACAGAGTTCCACCTGTCAGGACTTGGGGATAAACCAGATCTCTGCTATGGCGTCTCAGGAATCACTTCTGGCTCTAGTAACAGAAGCCCGAGCCCAGTGGTTTAAACCTGGTGGAAGATGGAAATGCATCTCCTCCCATGTAAAACCGCTCCAGGGCTGAGAAGGTGGCTCTGGGCCTTCAGGCACCCAGCAGATCTCTGCTATGACGTCTGAGGAATCACTTCTGGCTTCTAGTAACAGAAGCCCGAACCCAGTGGTTTAAACCCTGGTGGAAGATGGAAATGCATCTCCTCCCATGTAAAAACGCTCCAGGGCTGAGAAGGTGGCTCTGGGCCTTCAGGCACCCAGACTCCTATTCTTCACTCCACCTCCTCATCTTGACTTCCATCGTCAAGGCCACCTTATCGCCCAAAACAGCTGCTGAAGCACTGGCCATTGCATCTGTTCCACACAGGAAGCTGGAGGAAAGGTGGAATGAGCAAAATGTCTTAAGATATCTGCTCATATGTCATTGGCTAGAACTTGGGGATAAACCAGATTTCTGCTATGATCCCTTTATCAAAAGGACCCTCCTAGCTGCAAAGGAGGTTGGGAAATGTAGCCTTTTATTGATGGAAATCACCACCCTAAATAAATTTAATGTTCTGATATTAAGGAAGAAGGAAGGAATGGAAATTGAGTGGGTAACCATCAGTCTCAGCCATACCATAGACCCAGAATTTATGAAGCGATCTCTCTCCAAAGACCTTTTCTTTATAACCCTATACTAATCTTAACTCAAATTTGGCCCAAATTATATTATTAAGGGAGATTAAGGTTCCCAGGTTGGATTGCTAAGGAGAGTACAGTTATATACTATACTCACATCTCATAAAAGCCCAGTTCTGGGTTATAAACTACTCTGTCTGGTTTGACCCAAAAAGGAATTTCTTAGGAAGATACTGGGTGACTCAGATATTCTCCAGGAGTTCTGGAGACCTAAAGCTCATCACAGTACTGGACTGGTGAAAGCCACAGTGGTTACTGTCACTTCCACGGGACCCTAGGGTCCGGAGCTGCCACCACCAACTCTGGGCAAGAAATTCTGCTGCTTAACCTATGTCATCCTGCAACCTGTTCTTGCTGCAACCACTGTTGTTACCAGAGGAGACTTTCTCATGGTTCTTGCTTCTTGTGTCACTGGCTCCCGATTCAAAGTCCAGGATGGTTGCTTCTGATTGGTGGAGACCAGGTCACATGGCATGTTCTAGCTGCAAGGGAAGCTGGGAAAGCAAGTGTCTGAATCAGGGCTCTGTCTTCCACTAGGATTCATAAGTTGTGGAATTCTTCCAAATAGGAATCAGGTCCAGATGTTGGACAGCCCACAAACTAATGTCTATTATAACTTTGTAGATGTTGTTTCATGTAAACCTTACCACAATTCATTTTATACATGAAAAATTAAAGCTTATAGAAGTGAAGTGACTTGCCCAAGGTCATGCAACTAGTAAGGGCCAAGCTGCCCACCTCAGAGGAGCAATAAGTAAGGAATCTGGAAGTTGAGTCTTGGGATCAGACCCTGGTGGTGCCTCTCAGAGGCACCCATTTCCTTTCCTTGGCTGGTTGCAGCAGTGGCATGGTTCCCTTGCTCTCACCTGCCTCCTGGGTCTCTGGTAAAGCCACCTCTTGTGCTCCTCCTCCGGGCCCTCCTTCCTTCCCACCATCTGTAACAGCTGAACATTAACGGCTGCTGTAGGCTGCTCTATTGACCACTGGGGCCTACTTGGGTCCAAACCTCACCCCTGATTTTGATACACAGATAGAGGCTGAACTTGGGGGCACAGGGAGAGAGAGGCCACGGAGGCCCTCGAGCCAGGCTTCCTGCAGGTCCCACAGGGGACCTGGGCCCGATGTGGGGGTGCTGGGACTCTATGACAAGTGGCCATCGAAGAGATTTCTGTGTTTCAAGCTCTCTGAACTTGAAGAATCGCACTCTGCTCAGGGAGCGTACATGCTTCTTTCAAATTTCTTTTAGGTTAATCCCAAATTCGCTTTCTCCTCTCCATCTCCACTAAACCGACCACTGCCACCTCTGGCCTGGACTGCAGTTGCCTCCTGACTGGCCTCCCCATTTCACAGCTGCCAGCAGCTTCCCTTCACGTTACAGACAACGGCCCAAGTCCTTACCCTGGCCCCCGAGGCCCCAGAGCTCCCCCTCTAGCCTTCCTTGCCTCCTCTTTGTTCCTCAGAAACACCCTCCTGGCTCAGAGGCACCCATTTCCTTTCCTTGGCTGGTTGCAGCAGTGGCATGGTTCCCTTGCTCTCACCTGCCTCCTGGGTCTCTGGTAAAGCCACCCTCCAGGCCATATGCCCGTTGCCACCCTCTTGTGCTCCTCCTCCAGGCCCTCCTTCCTTCCCACCATCTGTAACAGCTGAACATTAACGGCTGCTGTAGGCTGCTCCATTGACCATTGGGGCCTACTTGGGTCCAAACCCCACCCCTGATTTTGATACACAGATAGAGGCTGAGCTTGGGGGCACAGGGAGAGAGAGGCCACGGAGGCCCTCGAGCCAGGCTTCCTGCAGGTCCCACAGGGGACCTGGGCCCGATGTGGAGGTGCTGGGACTCTATGACAAGTGGCCATCAGAGAGATTTCTGTGTTTCAAGCTCTCTGAACTTGAAGAATCGCACTCTGCTCAGGGAGCGTACATGCTTCTTTCAAATTTCTTTTAGGTTAATCCCAAATTCGCTTTCTCCTCTCCATCTCCACTAAACCAACCACTGCCGCCTCTGGCCTGGACTGCAGTTGCCTCCTGACTGGCCTCCCCATTTCACAGCTGCCAGCAGCTTCCCTTCACGTTACAGACAACGGCCCAAGTCCTTACCCTGGCCCCCGAGGCCCCAGAGCTCCCCCTCTAGCCTTCCTTGCCTCCTCTTTGTTCCTCAGAAACACCCTCCTGGCTCCTCCCCAGGAGGCGGACACCTGCTGTCCCCCTCACCCCGCCACCTGCCCCAGCCTCCCACTGGCTGGCTTCTCACCACTCAGGTCTCTGCCCAGATGCTGACTCCCCAGAAAGTCCTTCTTGTCCTGCATCCCAAAGCGGCCCCTCCCGCAGTCAGTCTCCAACCCCTCACCCTGCTTTATTTTCTCCTTAGCACTTTGGCCTTCTTAAATCATCTTGCTGGTTTATTTACTGGCCTCCTTGTTAACTGTCTCCCACAACTAGAATTTTTTTTTTCTAGTTTAAATTCCATGACAACAGGCTTTGCTTTCTTTCGCCTCAAAGTATTCCCACCAACAGTATCTGACTCATCATCAGTGCTCAATCCAAAGGCTAGGGAAGGGTGTGGGCCGCTGAAACTTGGTGGGTGGTGTTCTGCTGGGATGAAGTCCTGGGGGACCTGCAGGCGGCACCTGGAAGCTGACTGACAGGAGACAGGGACTTGACAAGGCTGGTTTGGAGGCAATGCCAAGGGTCTGTCCCTTCTCTCCCACTCACTTGGCCTTTCCTGAGGCAAGTCCATGGGGAGAACCAGGAGAAGGAAACAGGCCCAGGGGTTGAGGTCACATGTGTTTAGCAGGCCTGGGTGTGGGGGAAGTCAGCAGCCTTGACCTCAGTGGCCCTTCCCAAACCCTCTGGTGCCCCTTCCTTTCCTCGCTCCCATTCTCAGTGGGGCAGGATGGTAGCTCGAGCATTGTGGGGCATCACTTGCCTCTGTATTTCCAAACAGGAGGAGAGAGCAGGACCTCTGGTACTTTCTCCGGAAACTCCCAGAAGAACTGTCCAGCACAATAAACGATAAGAATTTACTCTCAAGGGATAAGCCCCCAATAGATAGGAGCATTAAAAAAAGTGAAACAGCCCAGCCAGCGTGGCTCAGTGGTTGAGCGCTGACCTATGAACCGGGAGGTTACAGTTTGATTCCCAGTCAGGGCACATGCCTGCATTGCAGGCTCGATCCCCAGTGTGGGGCATGCAGGAGGTAACCAATCAATGATTCTCTCTCATCATTGATGTTTCTATCTCTCCCTCTCCCTTCCTCTCTGAAATCAATATATATATATATAATTTTTTTTAAGTGAAACAGCCCTAGCCGGTTTGGCTCAGTGGATAGAGCATCGGCCTGCAAACCAAACGGTTCTGGATTCAATTCCTGTCAAGGGCACATACCTTGGTTGCAGGCTCCTCCCCATCCCGGGTCCTGGGTGGGGCTCGTATAGGAGGCAACCAATCCATGTGTTTCTCTCACATCGATGTTTTTCTGTCTTTCCCTTTTTCTTCCACTCTCCCTAAAAATCAATGGGAAAATATCCTCTGGTGAGGATTAACAAGAACAAAACAAAACAAAAAACTGGTCAGGATCCAAATTAAAAAAAAAAAGTGAAACACAGTCATGGGTGACAGATTCATAATGCAATTATTGATGCAAACACGGGTCCTTTTTCTTTCTTGCATTTTGCACCCCCTCTCCCTCCAAAAATTGTTGCTGATGGCTGGGGAGTGACTCAGGGAGACAGCTACAGGGGAGAGTGACTTGGCTGCAGCTGATGCTAAAAACGACCAGCACCAAGGCAAAGGCCGGAGATGGCACCCTCCCTCTCCCTCATCTTCCTCCCTGGGCCTTACTTGTAATGAGGGGGACAGAACTTCTGACCTGTCCGAGAAGTTGAGTGGATTAAATTGATAAAGGGCCTGACACCCATTCATAATACTGCTAAGAACTATGATGTATTGAGTCCCCAAGGCCAGGCACCATGCTAACATGACCTCCTTCGATCACTGGTCCAAATTCCATCAAGGCAAGGACTAGATCTGTCTTGTTCCCCACTGTATCACTAGTCCCAAGTGTCCTCCAGCACAATGAGAACAGTAACCAAAGCTCACAGGACCCTTATTTTGTGCACTCACTTTCTAGCCCATTTACCATTTCCAGCATGTACATTTCTAATCTTCATGACAATGTTAAGGGGTAATTACTACCACTGTTCCCACTTTGTAAATGAGAAAACTATGGTACAGAAGGCAGAGAGAAATTGGGTAACTTTCCCAAAGTCACCAAATAAGTGATAGTGCAAGAGACTGAACCCAGACAGCCTGGCTCTAGAGCCCTATGCTAACTCAGGGGGTCAGGGGATGCTCACAAGCCCGGTGTCAGGCTGTTTTATTGGCAAAGCAGTTGAAGCTAAGAGAGCAGTTGAATGATTGGCTCAAAGCCACGGAGCTGTTAGGTGGCAGACCCAGGAATGGATTCAGTGTGAACAAGCTAAATGCCTCTGAAAGGGTATGCTTCAGTCCCCCGACTCCCAGCCCAGGCTCTGGGGCCAGCCTTTTCCTATAGGGCTCCCCGCAGAGTCCACAAATGTCTTGAGGCTGGGACTAGACTAAGGGCAGCTGTGGAGCAGTAACAATGACACCCCAAAGCTCAGAGACAGCCCCCAGGCCAGGAATTTGTCAGGAGCCCAGTTCTGAGGACTGGCGTTGGCTGTGGGCTGATGCTGGGCCCTCCTTCCACCTGTAGCCCCTGGCAAGAGTGCTCAGAGGGCCTGTCCCCACCCCCAACCTCCTAAGGCAGGATGGTGACTATCTTCCTGGGAGAGGAAACCGGCAGCTTCAGACAGTGTTTGGTCAAGAGATTTTTCATCTTCCTTTCCTGGCAAGAGCCGAGCTTCCATCACTCACACACTTGTTTTCCATCACTCACGTCCTTGCCCGTCGGCTGGCATCTGGCTCATCGTGGATGTCCCGTGATAAGTCAGGAACATGACAGATGCCATTAACATAACATTCCTATTCATCCTTCCAGGCTAGGCTGGCTTGGAGAGGAGGCTGAGAGAGGGATGGAGTCAAAAGAGAACAGCTTCTGACACCAGGCTCATTTGAGGCCGAGGCTGGCCTCTGCTGCTTTCCTAGCTAGGTAGCTTAGGACAAGTTCCCTAACCTCTGTGAGAAACTAAGTCTCCACATTCATTAAATGGGGATAGAAATAGAGAAATTCTCATCTGGAATCAAAGCCATTGCTTTGCACACCTCCAGGGGGCAGCACTCACATTGTGGTTTATGTGAGTGCGTGCCACATGGAACCCCACTCCATAGACTACAAGGTGAAAGATGCCTCAAGATTGCACATCCCGAGTCTGCACCTGCCAGAGAAGAATAGCTATGCCATCTTCCAGATGTGGTGCTGACCAGGGTGCTAACAGGGTTCTTGTGAGGACCAGAGATGACGCCATGCCAAGGGGCTGGGGCCTTGTAGGTGCACAGGAGGCATGGCATTCCCAGACACCTCCTGCCCTGAGAGATGCCCCTGCCCAATTCTGACTCACGTGTGGAGCAGGTGGGAGCAAGTAGAGACCCAACTCACAATAGCCTTGTGAGCAAGACCTCTTTCCTCTCAGTTTGCCCCCTTGGTAACCACAAAGAGTATGAGACTCCTTGGCAGAAGGCTAGGGGTAAGTAGGGGGTTTCACTCTACTAGGGTTTGTAGCTGACTCGTCAAGAAACCTTGAGTGAAATCTCTTCCCCAGCGTGGTTTTCCAGTCTCTGCTTAAAGCAACGGACCCTTTCTGTGTCTCCCCCCATAGGGTAACTTCATTTAAAGCCTCCTGTGTGGGTGCACTCTCCTTCCCAGGAGCATGTCCGTGCCTCCCCACTCCACTTTCTTCCCCCCACAGGCATGCACTTCCTAAACTCTAAGGGACCTCACGAGGCTTGCAACCAACGCAGTAATGGGCAGCGGCAGTTCATCCCAGGTAAACCCCTGAACCTGTGCCCAAGGCCTCCGTTTCTCCACTTCTTAGTGAGCCAAAGCAGCCCAGCCCAGGCTCATTTCCTTAGCCCTTCCTTGTTTCACTGTCCCCAGCTGCAATAAACATCCTCTAAAATTCAAGACAAAACAACAACACCTGCTTTATGCTTGACACAGTGGAGAGGAGGGTGTCAAGGTAGCTAGTCTCCGGCCCCAAGGTCACAGAAGAGTAGGCTGAGGTGGTACAGTGCAGGGACTCAGGGCCCCATGGTGTGTGTGTGTGTGTGTGTGTGTGTAAACACCTTCACTTGACGTTGATGCTTGGGCCCAAGGAGGCCCCGCTCCTCAGAGCCCTCAAGCAGGAGACCAGCAGCTCCACTGCTCACCTTTGGAATTCGGGCTTTTCTCTTCTCTCCAGGTGAGGGCTGCCCTGCCTAACGCAGTTTCCTGTTGCCTCTCTGCCTCTCAACTGGCCCAGTTGGCTGCAAGTCTGCAGCTTTCAACACAGGAGTTAGGCAAGGGAGTTCCATCACCTGGAGACAGAAGCGCACCTTTTCATTGCCTCTCACACCCTCCCTCCTCCTTCCCATCCACATCAACAACCCCGTCCTCTTTATTCTGCTTGCTCAGTGAACTCTGAGATATAGCAGACCCCTTGCCTTGTCTATTTGATTTACTGCAGAACCCTAGTTCCTAGACCTAATAAGGTGCTCAATACACGTTAGTTGAATGAATGAATGAATGAATGAATGAATGAAGTCCTTCCATGAAGTTGGGCACACTTCATGCTTACTCTAGGAAGATGTTCAGACATCCAGGGTTGTTATCCAAAAGAAGTCACCACTGTTCTCTCCTACGGGGGACCCCCATTCCTGACCCTCTTATCATTCATTTATTCATCGAGCCAATATTTATTGAGTAGCTCTTCTGAATTAGAGTTCGGTTTGGGAGAGAAGCCTTGAGCTTTCTTCACACCCTGGCTCCTTCTTTTCTCCCCCCCCCCCCACCCCACTGTCCCCACAACCCTGACCAGGGCTCTTCCCCTCCCTTGTTCTGCCTGTCACACAGGGGTCCTATATTTGGGCTTTCTTAGACCCTTCCAACCTACAAAAGAATTGCCAGCCTCGGTCTCCAACATCTGCCCCCAGCCCATCCTCCCACCCACTGTAGGGCCAAGTCCCAGCCAGGCTCTGCCAGAATCCCACCCCACCCTACCTCCCGGACCGGCCCTGACTCTGTTGTCCCAGCTCAGGCCCTGGGACCCTGCCCCTGGGCGTCCCGCCCCCAGCGCCCAGGCCCCTGGTGCTGCCAGCTTTTTGGAATTCCTAATCGCTCCTGGCCCCAGTGATTGGCTGCTCAGCTCTGACCCCACTTGGGCTGCCGCCTGGTTGGATAAAAGGGGAATCTCCTTGGGGCTCCAGAGCATCAGACACCGGAGGGGGCATCTGGGACCAACTTCGCAGAGCGGCGAGCCCGGCGGGGGTGGGGCGGGGGGAGCTAAAGACCAGCGCCTCGGCCCCTCCGAAGAGCCGGGAGATGACGGGGAAATCGGGGGAAGCGCTGAGCAAGCCCAAATGCGAGACAGTGGCCAAGAGTACCCCGGGGAGCGCCCCGGCCAGGTGCACGGGCTTCGGCATTCAGGAGATCCTGGGCCTGAACAAGGAGCCCCCCAGCTCCCACCCGCGGGCTGCCCTC
>NW_005371193.1:327860-328250 GCF_000412655.1 Myotis brandtii
CTCTATTCCGTGCGCTGATGGCCCCGAAGCGGTGCCAGCTTCGCCCCCGCCCCGGTGCCCAAAGTTGTCTTTTCCTTCCTTCTCTCCGTTCCAAACTCCCTCCCCGATTTTGTCAGGGTTTGTGGGGGGTTTTCACCCCACGAGCTTGGACAACCGGCCACCGAGGCGGCTGGGTCGGCCCGGTCTGATTCCTCCTGAGCGCCACTGTTTAGGGGATCCCGGCGCCTCGGGGTTCGCGGGCCCCCAGTGACCCAGCCACACCCTCCCCAGACCCATTTCTCGGCCTCGCGTCCCAGCCCCCGGCTCCTGTTGGCGCCCCGAAATTCCCCTGATTTTCCGTTACCGTTTTATTTATTTTTATTTGGAAAACAACGAAAAGAGTCGCGGCGC
>NW_005371193.1:328326-342969 GCF_000412655.1 Myotis brandtii
GCCTCCTCCCCCTCTATCCCTGCCCCCAGAGCGCCGGGCCTTGGCCTCTCTTACAACGAAATCTGCTCCAAACCTCGGGAGCAGGGCGACGGCCTGGGCAGGGCCAGCCCGGGCTTAGGGATGGGGTCGACCTCGCAGAAGGCTTCCCGGGGAGTCCGAGCGGGTCCCCGCAGCTCCCCGAGGCGGCCGGGGTGGGCTGGGACCCCGGGTTTGGGGCTCCCGAGCGCTGCCCAGCGCGCCCCCGCTGCTGCCGCATGTCTCCGTCCGCTTCCCAGATTCTGAAGATGTCTCCTCCAGCGACCGGAAAATGCCCAAGTCAGCCTTAGCCCAGACCAAGAAGCGGAAGAAGCGGCGGCACAGGTAAGGCCCCTGGTCTTCCCGTCACCTTCCTGCTCCCGGCCCTGCGTCCCCCGTGGGGGTCGGGTCTCTCGGACTCCGCTTTCGCCGCCGTCATATCTGAGGTCCAAGGCTGCGCCCGGGCGCGGGGAGCGGGCGTTGTTTGGTGACACCCGGGCCCTGGGCGGGCTGCGCCCCGTGAGGACGGTGAGAGGCCGCCAGGGAGGCGCACCGGGCCAGGCTTTCTCCTCCTCCTCTGGGAGAAAGGAAAGGCCCCGCTGAAAGCCAGAGCCACAGAGGGGCTGGCAGCTCCCAGGTGCTTCCAGGCACCTGCACATCCGAGAGCCATGCACGCGGGAAGCTCCCACTTCCCCGCCCGAGCCGGCTCCTCTGCCCTCCGTCCCGGCCGCCTTCCTCTCCCTCGGCCCCTGTGCTCACAGTTCGCTACCGCCTTGCTCCCACCTTTCCCCAAAGCTCGAGCGTGCTATGTGCATCGATGGGACATTTTCGTTAGGCTTCTGCTCTTTCTGTGGTCCTCAAGGTAGCTTCCCTTCTGCGAGCCTCAGTTTCCTTGTCTGTAAAATGGGGAAAGACGGGGGAATGTGTGGACTGGATGACCCCGCCCGCCCTCGCTGGAGTGGAATGGGCTGCACTGGGGTACAGACTAAAAAGGGAGTTTAAAAAATACGTCTTTAAAGAGGCGTTACTGGCACAAAGTTAAAATTCAATCCCTTCCAGAAGCTATATCCTGACAAGCAATCCCCTCACCCCAGGCCCGCAGGCCCCTGGCCATCAGCACCAAGTTCTTGTGTAAATTTACCAGAAGCTTTTAAAGAAAATAAAGCGGCAAGAACCAAACATCGGCCGACTTTCTGCGAGTGCTGCTTGTCCCTGCGCTCACCCGGGGCTGTTTTCCCAAACTTCCCTCTGCGGGGGGCCAGGTGGGGCGCCCAGGTGGGTCCCACGGGCTCTGAGGGCATTTCACCCCACGGAGCTCCCCGCTTCTCCCCCGCACCTCCTTGTTCTTTCACCCCAGTTTGTTTTCAGCCTCATCGCGCCCTTTCTCTGGGCGCTTTTCTGCCTGTCCCTCTTCCTTCACCCTTGGGAACCGCACTACTGACCCCCACCTTTTAAATGGCTCTTCTTGAGCCCTCAGACTCCAACAGGCTCCCGCCTGCCTGCCAGTGAACTTCGGCTTGGTTTCCCCATGACCTTGATTCACTCCTTCTCTCCAGTCAGCTGTTTGTTTTTGTTTTGTTTTCTTTTAAACGGAAACATTTTATTTTGGTCCTGATTCTGGGTCACTTTTTACATCCGTTTACCCAACGAATATTCATTAAGACACCTCTTTTGCACCCACGACATGCCGGTCCCAGGTTGGGTGGTCCTGCCAGCCTCTGAGTCCAGGGACAGGGGACAGGCCACGGGGGAAGGACCGGTCCGCTGAACTGCTTCTGCGCTGGTGCGAGGGGGAAGGAGAAAGGGGCTCCCACGGCAAGAAGAGCCCTGGGGAAAGCATGCCCCGACCCTGGGTGCCCCACAGCGTTTCTGCGTCAGGACGCCGCCCTGTGTGGCACTCGGAGCTGGCTGACCCACAGCCCGAAGGCCATGCCTCAGGCTCCTGGCCCTCTGCCCTCACCTGCCACCCTCTCCGCCAGGGAGACCTGTGGGAGCGTTGGAGGTTCGCAGGGAGCAGGAGGACTCGCCACCTGCCCTAGGTTTCTGGCTATTCCTGGTGCATGAAGGAAGCCGGTTAGTGGAGGGAGGAGAATGGCTACCATGGCCAGTGCAGTTTTTAATTAGTTTTTTAAAAACAACGCAAACGTTATTCTAAGCTTCTCTCGTTTGGGGATTTCAGGGAAGAGATCCTGGAATCTGGTGAGAGGAGACGGGCATCGCTCATTTCCCAGAAACACCCAGGTTTATGGGGGCTGGCAGGGGAGAGGGGATGGGCCAGCAGCCTTGGGGGTCTCGGCTTTTCCTCATCTCTGTACCCGAAAGCTCAGGCAGGAGGTCTGGGTTTCTGCAGAAAACCAGGAGCAGGTTTTCTGGGTCACGTTGTGGGAGCGCAGGGAGGGTCCTGGGGAGCCGGGATTGGCTCTGCGACAGGAATGGGGGGAAGTTTGGGGGATCTGAGGCTTTGTTTTGTTTTGAGTGCGAGCGAGCTCGAGCTCTCCTAAGCAAAGAGTGGACACGGGAAGGGTCTTAAACAACCTACTGTCGGCTCTTCTCTTTGGCTGTGGCCCCCACACCTACGTGCTTACTTCAGTTTCCCGAGTTTTGCAAAGGACTTGCGTGTTTCGATTGTTTATTTTGACATTTTGTGTAGGGGGACCTTTCAGTAAATAGCAAGAGAGAAACAGAATTTCTTCAAAATTCTGAAGAAATAACTTTATTTACATAAGCATTTAATCCCCACCCCCAAGAGGAGAGGAGAAACGATTTAGAATCAAACCAGTCGTTTTCTATAACGAGCAGAATCCTTCTTCCTCACAATCCCCTGCATCAGACTCTGAGACACTGAAGACAAACCAGCACACGGAACGGGGGCTGAACTTTGCGCTTGTTCCTGTGCTGGGGGCGCGTGCGAGCAGCAGTGAGGGCTTCTAAACCCCTGTGCTGCCCCAGAGTCCCAAGTCCCAGAGGCTCCAGCAGGGAAGGTACCGTGTTTATGAGTTGAGTGTGTGGGATCTGGACGCTATTGCCCGCTGGCTTGTGGCTGAGAGAAAGGTCACCCAGAACTTGGTGAAATTAAGGTCTGAAGAAAGAAGACTTTGTGTCTGCAGGTGGATATGTAGTGTGTTTATGCAGGAAAGGAGGTCTATGAACCCCCTGATAGTGGAAGTGAAATGTTATGTGTCGGAGCATATTCTTCGCACATTTTCCTAGGGTGGGTGAGAGGATGTAGCTTTTATCAGATTCTTCACTGCTCAGTGGGGGGGGGGGGCTGTGGAGGTAGGTTATTTCAGGGTCACCTGAGTGCAACTTCCCGGAATAATGGGCCCCCCTAGGTTGCTTCCCCAGCTTGTGTGTGTGGTGGGGGGGGGGGGGGGATGGTTGGAAGGTGGCTCTTGGCTTCTGAGCACTGGAAGAGTCAGGGCGCCCTCCCCCTCATATTCCTCACCCCTAAGATTAGGAGAGCAGCTTTAAGGAGCTGGTGGACCAGGGCAGGTGAGGAGGGCGGAGTGTTGGGTGGTTTGCAGGGGTGGGACATTCAGTCCTCAGTTGCATAAACACTGGGGTCGCAGCTGCCTTTGATCTTCGGGTGAGTGCAGTGTGAAAGATCAACTGTCTGAGAGGAGCCCAGGGAGCAGGTCCTAGCGGGTGAGGCATTTATTTACCTGGCTCGCCCCTCGCCTGTGGCCCTGTGCGTGGCAGGAGGAAGAGGGGCCTTCTGCAGTTTTCTCAGATGTCTATCTAACACCCTTTCCCCACAAGCTCTTCCAGAAAGATTCCTATAATGAGATGCCCCCGAGGGCTGAAATAATCCCCCACCACCATCGGAAGGGCACTGGGGGTCCTCAGCCTTGAAAGAAGAAAAGTCCAGAGGGTTAGGCTGAGTGTGTGTGCGAACACGTGTGCATGCACGTGAGCATGGGAGCGTGTGTGTGCGTGTGTGTGTGTGTGTGTGTGTGTGTGTGTGTGTGTGAGGGAGTGTGTGTCTGATTGTGCTGAGGGCCTGGGTTTGGGGTCTGTCCAGGAGGCACAGGGAAGGGCCGTTCTGTCCTCTCTGGGACAGCCTCGTCCGTTTCCAGGGTCCTGAGTATCCGTTTGCTCCCCGCAGGACGATCTTTACCTCCTACCAGCTAGAGGAGCTGGAGAAGGCGTTCAACGAGGCCCACTACCCAGACGTCTATGCCCGGGAGATGCTGGCCATGAAAACGGAGCTGCCAGAAGACAGGATACAGGTAACAGCGCCCGAGTCCCTGAGTCCCTCGCCTCCCATGTCCCCCACTCTTGGGGACAAGGACAGACCAGCCTCCCAGATACCCATCTCCCACCCCCTGTATGAGCACTGCTTGCCTGGGATCCTGTTCTCATGAAGAACAGCTCCGTACTTGCTGAACACCTACCATGGGAGGTGGGCACTGCAGGGGGACGGGGGCTTAGCAGATGTGGCCTGGCCTGTGTTCTCCACGCAGGCTTGCTGAGGAGCATTTCATAGACTCCGAGGGGCCCTGTGGTGGGAGGAGAAGTTTGGTGGGTCCTGGGTTCTGAGCAGGGGCTCTGTGGTGGCAGCTGTGCCCTATCTGCAGCTGTCTCCTTCAAGGCCAGGGCCCCAGGCCTTTCTGGGTACCTGGGGGTGGGGGCAGTGGCTTCTAGCCCTGACCCTAGACTGTTTCCCTTCCTCTGCTCCCCTTCCCATGAAGTAGTCTTTCCCCCCCCCCTTCTTCCCCCCCCCCCCTCCCCGCCACGCTTCCATCCACCTGAGGCTCCTTCCTCTTCTGACTACCAAGCATCTGGCCCTGCCTGAGCTCCGCTCCTTTACTTCTCTGGGTCAAGCCCAGGATGTGGCTGGACCTGTGTTGTTGGCAGGCCTGGCTCACTAGGCCCTCCTCCTCTCCTCCTCTCCTCCTCTCCTCCTCTCCTCCTGTGTGTTGCGTTCTCACACTTCCGTCCTGGTCCCTAGAGAAACGCAGGTTGCGATGCCTCCTAAGGGGACCTACGCTTTATGAGGACAGTGACTTCGTCCCCACTGCCGCTGTCTCCCACTCTTGCTCCAGTTCCCAGGCCGGAGTCTGTCCCAGAGAAGGCAGTCAAGACGTGTATCTGAAGGGATGGAGGATTAGAAGCACCCTCAGCATCAGCTGCCTGGCGCCTTCGCGGAGGTCTGTGCCAGGTAAAGCAGGAGGGCTCTGCCCGCGGAGGCGAGAGCGTCTGATGACTCCTGTCCCTGTAGAAGCCCGAGGTCAGGCTGTCTCCGCGATCGATCACTGTCCCAGGGGTGCGGTCGAGGGCACGGGCTTCGGCCCTCCTGGACGCCCCATCCTGCAGCCGTCAGATGCACACGACGCCCAACGATTTCTAAGACGTGGCGGGGCAGAGCTGAGCACTCCGATGTCCCTGATCATCATGTGCAAAGAGAGAAACACCTCCTCGCCTCCTCTCCTCCTCGCCTCCTCTCCCGGAGAGTTTGGTCATCACCAGCCACTGATCTGGGCTGAGACGTCCTCAGCTGTGCTGGGCTCGGGGCCTCCCTTCGTTAGCAACAGGACCTTCCCAAGTCCCGAGCCCTCCCTCCCCCCAGCTGGGCAGGGGTGGGCTGCTTTCTCATTTCTCTGGGAGAAGGTGAAGTCTGATGATTTCTAGACTAGGCCTCCCCGAGGAGGAAGAATGAGTGGGAGGAACATTTCCAAAAGATTTGGATTTGCCTTACTGGATGGCAACCTTACATGAAAGCTGTTCCCATCACCTGGGTGGGTCAGAGTAGTTCACCGCTGAGGCTGGGAAATGGGGGGCCTGACTTCCTGAAACCCCTCTGCCCGCATCCCTCCCAGTCACCGTCCCTTGTGTCTCCAGGTTTGATGTGTGTTGGGGGCAGGGGGTGGGGCTAGAGAAGGAACCACCTAAGGTGTGTGGGTGGCTCTGGGCTCTCTCAGGGGAGGACCAGAGAATGGGCAATGAGGCGTGAGCTGCGTGAGCCTTTCTCTCTCTTGGAAATCTATTTGGAATTTTAGTCAATGGCTTTAGACATTGACACTTAACAGTAAGCTCAATTATTCATAATCAGATTATCTGTTTAATGCTTTATCCATGGTGGCCTGGATCCATCCCCCTCCACCCAGTTGGGTTTCAGTGGGTAAGGCTGGGTGTTGATTCTGAGTCGTGTGTGTGTGTGTGTGTGTGTGTGTGTGCGCGTGTGTGTTGTATTTGTAGTGTGTTGTATGTTTTGTGTGTGTGTTGTGTTTGTGGTGTGTTGTGTGTTGTGTGTGTGTGTGTGTGTGTGTGTGTGTGTGTGTGTAAGCCAAGGTCTAATCCAGTTGATGTGTGGAGGTAACCTCAGCCTGGCCTTCATTAGCACCAAGTTGGCTATTAGATGTGTCAGGGCGGGGGGTTGGGGGGGGGACACTGACAAACTCCCCCTGTTGGTAGACCCCCCCATTGGCAGTATTGACCGAAAGGAAAGAACATCTTGTCTCTTGCAGTGGGTTGTCCTACAACCTGTCTGGCTCAGGTGGTGGTGAGTGGATTGTG
Organism: Myotis brandtii; assembly: GCF_000412655.1. NCBI lineage: Eukaryota > Metazoa > Chordata > Mammalia > Chiroptera > Vespertilionidae > Myotis > Myotis brandtii. The sequence continues at coordinate 334,858 of NW_005371193.1, forward strand.
TGTAACTGTGGATGCTGGGCTTCTTTAAGTTTCCTGGGGGGTGTCTATGGGCTGGTAAATGCTGCCCCCAGAAGGTAGGTGCTGTCAAATAGCCCTGCCTCAAAAAATTTTACCCAGTGACCTGGGAAAGGCTTAGTGGGTGTTAGCATGTCTCAACCACAGTCACAGCTGTGATTTGCAGAGCAGTTTCCGCGTGCCAGGTGTTCTGATATGTGAGGTGTGCAGGAGAGACAGGGAGGCGCGGTGGTTAGGGGCACCCACTCTGGAACCAGACTGCCTGGGTGTGGTCCTGGCTTCGCCAGTTACCAGCTGAGTGACTATGGACAAGTTCCTTTGCCCCCCAGAGCCTCCCATTCCTCATCTGTAAAATGTGGGTGACAGTGGCCCCTGATGATGTGATGTGTTCCAAGCTGTGCCGGGCACATGCCCAGTGCCCACTCGGTTGCAGCTCTGCTCTCATTAAATCCTGCTGGCAACTGGTGGGGACCATTAGCATCCTTTATTACCAAGGAAACTGAGGCAGAACAGCTACCAAAGACCCACAGCTAGTAAGCGGGGGACACAGGGACCTAGGTCTGCATCTGAAGCCCACATGCTCTCCACCTGCCTCGGGTGTGAAGCCTGAGCTCTAACCTGAAGCTGTGGGAAAGCGATGGTGTGAGGTCAGGTGGGGGGCCTGTGTCAAACCTTCTTTATAAAGATAACCAGTGCTCACATTGAGCACCAGGTACAATCTTTTAAAAATCACTCAAATAGCCCTGACCAGTTTGGCTCAGTGGATAGAGCGTCAGCCTGCGGACTGAAGGGTTCCAGGTTCAATTCCGGTCAAGGGCATGTACCTTGGTTGTGGGCACATCCCCAGTAGGGAGTGTGCAGGAGGCAGCTGATCGATGTTTCTCTCTCATCAATGTTTCTAACTCTCTATCTCTCTCTCTTCCTCTCTGTAAAAAAATCAATTAAGAAACATATTTTTAAAAATCACTCAAATAATTACCTCTTCAATGGGGCGAAACCTGAGTCTCCCGCCCCCTGCCCCCAGCAGCCCTTCCAGTGGTAGCCAGTTTCCTTTGTTTCTTCCTGGAGAGAGTCTATGTATGTTCCCAAGAAGTCGGAACACCCAATGAACTGGACAACTATCTCCATTTTACAGATGGGAGCCAGCCGCCAGAATGCAGACCGGAGTCCCTTTAGACTCCGTAGCACTTGCTTCACTGCTCTGCCACCCTTCCAGTCATTTCCTTTAACCTGTTCAGGTGGGAACGATGCATCTAAAGATGGAAAACTACCACTCTGGAGCCAGTCCCCTCCCCCAGCTGTCAGCCAGAGGCCCGTGTGTGTGTGTGTGTGTGTGTGTGTGTGGATACGGGGCGGGGTAGTTATTAAGGCTCCAAGTCCGAGGTTAGACATTCTCAAGGTGGAAGGGGACACGGTTGTTGGACTGGATGTCAGTGACTTGGGTCTTTGTTCTGGCTCGGACGCCACCAGGCTTAGCAGAAGCCAGATCACTTCCCCTCTGTTTCCCATCTGTGAAAAGGAGGGGGTCCCTTCCGGGGGGGGGGGGGCGTCTCAGGATCACCTTCCTCACCGGGTCCCTGGGCCGCCGTTGGTGGAATGGGGGAGCATGACAGGTGGAGTAACAGCCCAGGTGGGCAGCTGGGACACACCCTTTCTGGGCCAATCCGAGTAAACCTCTGCGTGTGCCTGAGGCCTCCTGTCTAATGTCTAATGAGATCCCAGTATGGATGTGAAAAGTCAAACACACCTACTGCCAATCTTCTTTTAATTTAAAATTTTTAATGTGGACACTATTGCAGATGTCCTCCATTTCCCCGCCTTTGCCCACCTCCATCCAGCCCCCACCTTCCCCATACTGTTGTCTGTGTCCCTGGGCTACACATGTATGTTCTCTAGCTAATCCCTTCACCTTCCTTTATCCAGTTCTCCCCCCCCCCGCCCCCCCTTCCCTCTGACATTTGTCAGTCTGTTCCGTGTATCCACGCCTCTGGTTCTATTTTGTTCATCAGTATATTTTGTTCATTAGATTCCACACACTAGTGAGATCATATGGTATTTGTTTTTCTCTGACTGGCTTATTTTGCTTAACATAATAACTTCCTTCTTTTTTACAGCTGAGTAGTATTCCATGGTGTACATGTACTATAGTTGTTTTGTCCACTCATCTACTGATGGGCACTTCTTGGGCTGTTCCCAGATTTGGGCTATTGTAAATAACGCTGCTCTGAACATAGGGGTGCATGTATTCTTTCTGATTGGTGTTTCAAGATTCTTAGGATATAGTCCCAGAAGTGGAATCACAGGTCAAAGGGCAATTCCATTTTAAATTTCTTGAGGAAACTCCATACTCTTTTCCGCAGTGGCTGTACCAGTCTGCATTCCCATACCTCCTTCCCATCTTTGTTTCCCTGCCAGCAAGCCAAGCTCTGAGCCTCAAAGTACTCATTTGTAAAATAATAATAACAATATTTCCCCACCTGTAAAAATAGGAGGGGGGATCCCTTCCTGGGAGGGGCCTTCGCATTTAATGAAAGTATTGTTATTACTGGCATTATAAGTACTTACTATTGTCCCAGATATAAAGTGCTTGCCATGCCCTGTTTCAGTAAATCCTCACAACAGCTAGATGAATTAGATGCTCCTACACCCATTTTCTGGGTGTGGAAAACGAGGGGCTGAGAGGTGAAGTAAGCAGTAGACTGGATTCAAACCCAGGACTCAACTACCATCCTGGGAGAGGGGAACGTGCATGCCTACCTCCATCAGCTGGAATGGTCCGTGGCAGCAGCAGCGATGGGGCAGCCCCTCTGTAAAGGGCCACTTCCTCTGCCCTCAGGCTTGGCGGGCACGCAGTTCCGTGCTCTAAGGCTCTCTGGGTTCGGGGGAAGGGATGCTGTGCGTTGTTGGGGGAAGAAGAGATTCCAAGTCTCCATATCAGACTCAGACCTGCGGTCCTCGTTGTGTCCCCGCAAAATGCTGGGCCTGGCATTCTGGACGCCCCTGCCAGATGTCAGCTCTGGGCAGAGGAAGTGGGTTTCCAGACTGACTTTATTTCCTCTGTGAGGCCACTCCTTCCAAGAATGGTCATATCGGGTGTACCTGTACATTCACTTATTTGGTTCCTGGATTCCTTTCTGACAAAAATTATACTTATTTTAATGCCTACATGGCAGGGATGTGGATGTGCAGTGAACTGAGCCCACTCTCACCCCCAGTCTTTGCAGAGAATCCCTGGTGTTTGGAGTCTCCGGCTAGCACTGCTTGATTCTGCCTTTTTTCTTCTTCTTAATATTTTTATTGCTTTCATAGAGGAAGGAAGAGGAAAAGGGAGATAGAGACATCAATGAGAGAGAATCATTGATTGGCTGCCTACTGCACATCCCCTACTGGGGATTGAGCCTGCAACCCAGGCATGTGCCTTTGACCGGAATCGAACCTGGGACCCTTCAGTCCGTAGGCTCTATCCACTGAGCCAAACCGGCTGGGGCTGATTCTGCCTTGTATAAAGTGGTCCCTGCCCAAGGGAAGGGAATGAAGTTTGGGGAAATTCTATTCCAGAAGTTAGAAGACAGGCACCCAGGAGGGAAAAGGGTTGCAGTGTGTCTCAGCCTGGGACTTTTATTAGAATCACAGCTGCTTTAAAAATTTTATTTTATTTTTCAATTACAATTGACATTTACTATTATACTAGTTTCAGGTATACAGCATAGTGGTTAGACATTTATGTAATTTGTGAAGTGATCCCCCCCCCCATAAGTCTTGCACCCACCAGACACCATATATAGTTATTGCAGTATTATTGGCTATATTCCCTAAGCTGTACAAAATGGCAGTTACAAAGTAGTCACAGAGCATCTTATTAAAGTATATATATTTTTATTGATTTCAGAGAGGAAGGGAGAAGGAGAGGTAGAAACATCAATGATGAGAATCACTGATCAGCTGCCTCCTGCACGCCCCCCACTGGGGACCGAGCCCGCAACCCCGGCATGTGCCCTTGACGGGATTCGAACCCCAGGACCCTTCAGTCCGCAGGCCCACGCTCTATCCACTGAGCCAAACCAGATAGGGCCGTCGGTGTGTTTTTAAAGCTCTGCAGGTGATTGTGCGCAGCCAGTGTGAACACGCTGGGTCAGAGACTCGGGAAAGGAGTTTCTCTGTTTTGAGTGGGTTAATATGAATGGAAGAAAGTGGAGTTGTGGGTGACAAGATGGGATAAGGAACAAATGACTTGCCAGGTGTGTAGGGATTGATGCTGCCTGAGGCTCCCAGGACGAGTGAGCAGAGCTGCCCCCTAGTGGACATGAGGGGCTGCAGCAGGGTCAGGCTTCTCAGCCTGAAGCTAGAACTGGAAGGGGTGTGCTGAAATATGGTGTCAGAAGTGCTGAGTGGATATGGAATGTGAAGCCGTTAAATCACGCCAGCAGCGGGCCCAGATTAATCAGCTTCCAGCTAGAGGAGAGGGAAGAAGCTGGGCGAATGCGATGGAAACTGCCGTATGGCTGACAAAGCCAGGCTGGATGGCATGGGGCAAGGTTAGAGGGCCGGGTCTCGGGTAGCCAAGGACCCAAAATGTGCAAAAAGCACCTGATTGTGCAAGATGTCTCCGTTAGGGGTACAATCCTGGAAGGTATGCAGAGGTTTCCTGGGAGATATCCGAGGGAAGGAGTCCTGGGCATGTTGTCCTGTGGGGATACAGGGATGGGAACTTTGCCAGACAGGAGCCGTGTGGTGACAGCAGAAGCCACGGCTGCTCAGGCTGGTTTCCCACATTCGAGAGAAAGAGCTGATAGTTGCTGGGCTGCCTGACGTGTGCCCTCGTGGCAGAAGAGTGCCCCTTCGGGAAGAAGCCTTCCCAGGTGCAGTCCACCCTTGGAGGCACAGGGTCTCAGGCCCTCTCTGCCAGCTGTGGAGGCACCTGCCAGAGCAGCTGCTGGCAGCCAGAGGCATCCTACCTGGGCTTCCTCAGAGCTGCTGGGGCGTCACCTTTGCGGGGAAATACACGAGGAACCCAGGCTCTTTCTGGAGCTGGAAGATCTTCTCGACTCATCTTTGCTCAGGACCCCAAACCTGGTGACCCCTGGTGTCACCTTTGGGTCCCTACTCGGGAGCTCCGAGTCCTCAAGGGGGAGGCAGGGCTCTGGTCCTTGTTGGAGGTTTTCCTGAAGCGTCCTGGGCCCAACTCCCATGAGGAGGAGCAGTCTCTTCTAGAAAGTGGAAAGTCAAGGGAGTGAGCGGGAGTGGGACGGAAGGAATATTTGGGGCCTGTCGGGACCAAGAGACCAAGCAGGAAAAAGGGCCCAAATGCTGCGAAGGAATCTGAGAGGTGCGAGATGGGAGGGCCTGGCTTTATGTGAAAAGTGTCGCTGGCCACTTGCTGGAAAGCAAAGCCTCATCTCATTGCACATTTACCTACAGAATTCACCCAGCATCCAGCCAGAGTGTGTTGGTTCTTACTATGTGCCAGGCATTTCCCAAGCACTAGTTTGTTCAATTTTTACAACAAACCTGCGAGGATATCACAGGCAGATGAGGAACTGAAAGGCAGAAAGGTTAAGAAATGCATCCAAGGTCACAAAGTTGGAGGCAGAGCAGGGATCTCCAGCCTTGGTTTTCTAGCTCCTGATCACAGCACCTGTCAGGGCTCCGCAAGGTGTTCTCTTGCATTTTGGGCCTCAAGGGAGCAATGTAGGGAGCGTTGCAGGGGCATTTGCCCCCCCCCAACTCCCCCACACACACCCCTAGTTGTTGTTGTTGTTCTTATTATTTGTCAGTCCAGCCTTACTAAAGGGCATGTGGAGGAGGCCAGAGGGGCAGGCAATGCCACTGATGGACCCTGCCCCTGGGCAGAAACTCCCAGACTTTCTGTGATTCTCCTGAAATAATAAGTAGCATTTATTGAACACCTTCTGTGTGACAAGTACTGCTTTTAGGCGCTTTCACTTATTTCATTAATCCTCAAAACAACCCTGAAAAGTAGGTATTCTTATTTTACGTCTGAAGCAGCTGAGACTGAGAGAAGGCAAGTAACTTTGCCCAAGATCACGCAGCAATTTTTGTCAGAGCTGGGAATTCCAGTGCAGGACTGGCTGACTTCAATGCTTCTTGCACATTTTTAAGTCCCATGAACACATGCTGGTTGCTTCCAGGAAAGGAAGAGAAAGACAAATATGAAGAGTGGTTAGGGTTAATTCTAACCCCTTGTCCACTTCCCTCCAAGGCATCATTGCCACAGCTTCCCTGCCAATTGTCCTTAAAAGAAATTGTTTTGGCTGTTCAGGTTCCTCCATAAATTGGAGCAGCATCTGGTCTTTGCAGAGAGCCAGGCATTCCAGGAGCTCATAACCCAGGGTCCGGATGATTCCTGGTTTGACGGCCAGCTGGCACCAACTCCCCTGGGAGTGTGTAGGCAAAGTCTGATCTGCAGAGCAGTTATTCATTTCCCCAAATTAGGAGACCCAGGAAGATGATTCTTTTTAGAGGCCCCAGATATGATCTGAATCCCAAGTTTGCACCCCCTTCTTTTTTTTTAATCCTCACCTGAAAATATTTTTCCATCGATTTTTAGAGAGAGTGGAAGAGAGAGGGAAAGACAGAGAGAAATAACGATGTGAGAGAAACACATCGATTAGTTGCCTCCTGCACGCGCCCCGACCAGGGCCCTGCCTGGGGAGGAGCCTGCAACCGAGGTACGTGCCCTTGACCCAAATCAAACCCAGGACCCTTTGGTCCGCAGGCTCACACTTTCTCCACTGAACCAAACTGGCTAGGGCTGCACCGCCTGCTTTAGTAATGATGCTGTGTTCACTTGAAAGCCAGCCACCATCTCCAGCACTGATGCTCATGGGATCCCGAGGAAGCCAAGGCAATGCGCCTTCCCAGGCACCCACACTTAGGGAGGGAATCTGCCTTTCTATACCCCACAGGCCTTTCTCCAGAATCTGTAAATCCAAACTGTGCTGGAAATGAACAGTTCTGTCGTAAAGTTGGAATCGAAACTCATTAGTGACAAACACCAGACTGGACCTTCTATTTCTCTCTCTTAGTGTGAATATAAGGCTTTAGTGCAGAAATCAGAGTTGATGAGTCTGACTATGGTGGTGCTGCTGCTGCTGCAGGGTGTTATGTAACATGTGGTCTATGCATCACCCATTATTTTTAAAATCCAAAACGTTCTGGAGTCTGGCCCCACACGCTCCAGTTAAGGGGTGTGGCCTTGTTGTATAATGCAGGAAGGTCATCTCCTGATCAGGAAGCAGGTGGTTTACTTAGATTCATAAAGAGAGCCCTCCCAAGCCTCCAAGTGGTCAGACGAGGCGCCTGACTTCCATCACCCGGGGGCTCATTCTCTGCTATCTTCTCTGAGAGGTGGATGGAACCAGAAGTAGCTTATCCCTGTATGTGGATTTTTCCTCTGTGGGAGAAGGCAGCTTGAGACAAGTGGGTACTTGGAGAGGGTGACCAAGTGTAATGGGAGGAAGATGGCACAGGACAGGGGTCTCGGGCAAATCGCAGGCCCTAGGTAGGGCCTACAGTGGGCAGAGCCTGCAGGTGGTGCTGGGGGAGGTGTAAACAGCATAGAGCTAAGCCAGGACCCTGGCCAGTCAGCCCCACTCATTGCTCACCGCTGTCTGAGCTTTAGTGCACAGAGCACAGCCATCGAGTGGCCTTCAAATGACAGAAACCCTGTCCTTGGCAGGTGTCGCTCAGGGCTGTCTGGGTCAGGACCAGGGGGAGGCCCTGCACGTTGGTTCCCAGCCCCCCAGGAGGGCCCCGGCAGATGGGCAGGTGCCAAAGCCGATGGTATCAACGGTGCGACCCACCCTGAGTGGGACCAGCGATTGTTTTCTAACAGAGCTGGCCAGTGTCGAGGTGGAGTGGCAGCGGACGTCGAGGCCGCGTCTTTTCCATTTTCAGAGATTCCAGTTATTTACAAATGAAGAAACACACATTCGGGTCAACTTAAAGTTGTGCGTGAACGGTGCGGTCTTTCTGCAATCCTTCACAGCGTGTCTGGGACCGCAGGCTGTTTGGGGGAAGCGGGGATGCGAGGCGAGGCGTCTGGGGCGCCCCCTACCGGCCACGGCCGGCCACGCT
>NW_005371193.1:343112-350245 GCF_000412655.1 Myotis brandtii
AAACAGGTGTCAAAGGCGCCCCATATATCTGCAGATTGAAATCAAATTCTTTGCCGTATAAAAAGATAAATTACCCAGGCGCTGCCGCGCGTCCCACTCATCACGCCAGCGCCAGACGGCAAGCAATTTTTTTTTTTTAATGTGCTAACGACCTAATCAAGCAATCAAGTCTGAGAAGATTGCGGAGTGACCGGGGCAGCCATCTGCCAGCGAGCCCCGCATTCATTTCCCGCGCCCCCGCGCGGGGCGGAGCCGGGGAGGGAGCTGCCGGGGGAAGAAGGGGAAAAATCCTAAACAAATTAACACCCAATTTTCCCCGTCTAATTAGTTAAATGAGAAGTGTTTGGGGTCCCCCGGGGAGGGGGAGCGGCTCGAAGCGCGGCTCGTGCGGCCTCCCCAGCATTAATTAGTGCGGGTCAATGCCGCGGCCCCCGGGGGAGCAGCCGCTTTAATTTCCCGTGATATTTCAGTGCCTGAGGCCCATCGATTCAAACTGAAATTAACTTATTTTTCAATCAGCCCAGGGCTGCCCCTGGGGGTGACTCTTCTTTTGCCGCCTCCTGAATAGAGCTGGAGCGATTTTTCATCAAAAGCTGAAACCTCCGCTGCCGAGGGCGGGGAGGGGGCCCGGAGGGAAGGGGGGGCCGGCGAGGCGAGGGAATGGAAATCGCAGCGGAAACTAATAGGTTTCTGGAATCCGCCCCTGCCCTCCCCTCTTCTCCCCATTTCCCAGAGCTCCTTGCTGCACTGGGGGGACAGAGCCCAAGGAGCTGTGAAGGAACAAGAGGGCCCCCCCCACCCCCTCCACCCCGGGCCTGGGGTCCTGCCTGCGCCCCGCACCTACTGGAGGAACAGTGGCCGGCCCCTGGTTCTGGTTCTGGCTCCTGTCAGTGGCTGGAAGTCTCGGGAAAGCTGGTTTGGGAGACAAGGAATCTCCCCTCCCCCAAGCATGGCAGCCCCTCCAGGGCGGGAGAGCTCCAGGCACCCCCAGGACAACCGCCCCTCATTCAGACTCTGCACCGGTTTGGGGACCAGAAATAAAACCTTCCCTAGCGTGCCCCACCACACTTTCCTAGGTGCCCACTCCCATCTGCTTCTCCCACCACTGAGAATTTCGTCTTTCTTCCCTGACGGAGGGATGGCTGCCAATCCCTCAAATATGATGCCGAGTTGGGTTGGTAACTGGAGAGCAGGCGAATGGAGGGCCTGTGGATGGCAGGCTCAGGACCGGGCCCAGGAGGGCGCTGACGCAGGCCTGGGAGCACCCCCTCTTCTGCTCGGTTCCCAGGCTTCATGGCACCTTCGTGCTCCCTGGAAGCCTTCGGGGGAGAGGGAGGGAGCTCTGAACACGGCTAGTCCAGCCCCTGGGAAGAAACGTGTCCCTCTGCAAGTCAGAAAGACATTCTCTTTATGCCCTAAGGTCTGAGCACAAAGAACTACCTGGGTCGGGCTTCTCAGCTGCAAACTGAAGACCACATTGGGCCCTGCTCACCTGCAGGACCCTGACCTAGAGGTGTCCTTATCCCACTAAAAAAAAAAAAGAAAAGAAAACAAGAGACCATTTCACCCATCAGATTCTGGGGGATACCCCTGAGCCTGGAAGAACCCCCTGGGTACCAGGGGGCTTGAGTAAGGACACCCACCTGGAGAAACCAGCAGTCCCAAGAGTATGGGGCCGTTGGCCATGGAAAGGTTGGGGACCTTAACTCCAGATAGACATGGAGGGGGGTGGGGGGCCTGGGCCCAGGGCCCCTCAGAGCACACCCCTGACCTGTTGGTCTACACCTGCAGGTCTGGTTCCAGAATCGCAGAGCCAAGTGGAGGAAGCGAGAGAAGTGCTGGGGCCGGAGCAGCGTCATGGCGGAGTACGGGCTGTATGGGGCCATGGTGCGGCACTCCATCCCCCTGCCCGAGTCCATCCTCAAGTCCGCCAAGGATGGCATCATGGACTCCTGTGCCCCGTGGCTGCTCGGTAAGAGCCCACACCCTCCTTGGGGCCCTGCCCCCGAGGCAAGGAGAGTGGGCTCCCCTAGGAGGGGACGGAGCCTGGAGCAAAGGGACCTGGCACAGCAGCCGAGCAGAAGGGAGGCCTCCAAAGCAGGTCCCCCAGCTCCCCTGGGGGCTCCGTGTGGGCTGGGCCCAGGGCTTGGTGTCTCTCTTGCATCCACCCACGGTGCCTAGGACGTCCATCCTGGACAGGTCCCTGACTGTGGGTTCTTTTGTCCTGTGAGGGGGGTGTGACTGGTGCCCCAGGGTCTGTACTCCTTTCTTCCCTGTGGGAGGTGCGCTTGTGATGAATGGAACGGCCCCTCTTGGGGGCTGGGGGACCCCTAGGTCCCTTTGGCCACATTCTGGCTTTGCCCAAAGGCCTTCTTGCCCCCTAAATCTCTCCACCTGCCATCTTCCTCCACCTGCCATCTGGGCCTGTCTGATAGAGCACCAGCCTGCCTTGGGGTTCTAAGACCTCGAATCCCAGGAGGGAGGGATGGGAGCAAGTTCTGTGCTTGGGAAGGGACAGAACAGGCTGCCAGGGGGGCAGTGGCCAGGGGCGTGGCTGGGAGGAGCCCTCTGCAGGCCAGCGCCTAGTTGCTGGTCTGCAGCCCTCCCGCTGCCCTGGCCCAGCCCTGGGACTCATGACTGTGGTGTGTGAAGTAAGGCTTTCTGCTTGTCCTTAATTCTGGCCTCTCTCTATCTTTGCTGTTTTCAGTTCAAGATGGCTTTCCCAGGCGCTTTTCTAAACCCGAATACCAACACTTCTTTTTAGGAATGCACAAAAAGTCGCTGGAGGCAGCAGCCGAGTCGGGGAGGAAGCCCGAGGTGGAGCGCCAGGCCCTGCCCAAGCTGGATAAGATGGAGCAGGAGGAGCGGGGCCCCGACGGCCCGGCGGCCATGTCCCAGGAGGAACTGAGGGAGAACAGCATTGCGGCGCTCCGAGCCAGGGCGCAGGAGCACAGCACCAAAGTGCTGGGGACTGTGTCCGGGCCCAACAGCCTGGCCCGGAACGCCGAGGAGCCCGAGGAAGAGGAGGCCATGGACGAGGACAGGCCAGTGGAGAAGCTGAGTCCTCGGCAGCTCGAGGACGTGGCTTAGGTCAAGGGTCAAGGGTGCGCTGCCACTGGAGCCCAGGACTGCTCTCCTCCGGGCCTGTGGTGCCGGGAGGTGTCCTCCGAGGCTGGGCCCAGCCTGGCCTTTGCCACCCGCTCCCTGCCCCATAGGCCCTCCATGACCCCCGGGCGACCTCAGACACAGCTCAATTCTGGCCAAGGCTTTGGACCACGCTGGTATCCCCTTCCTAGTCTTGACCTCCTCAGCATCCTCCTCAGCCCAACAGCCCTGCCTCGGAAGCCTTTCTGCTGCCCACACCGCCCCTCAAGCCGCTTTCACTCAATCCCTGGCCACTCTCACTGTCCGGATCTGCCCCTCACTGTCCTCTTGCTCTAGACCCTCTGCCCAGCTCTAACCCCCTGTGGATTCTGCTCCCCCCAGGCCCACAGCCCATTGCCTGCCTGGCCCTGTCAGGGGGAGGGGCCCTGCACTCCAGGGCCAATGTCCTGAGCACCCCAGTCCTCAGCCAGTAACTTCCCCCCTCAGCCTGTCCCTTCCCGCGGGCCCGGACCTGGGCCTCCACCGTGTGAATGTACTGCCCTGCAGGCCCAGGTACAACCTCTGCTCCACCCCATCAGTGGGGCCCAGAGTCCAGATTAAACATGGGAGGGAAGACTCAGCCTGGGCCCCTCGGCCGCCCTCCGTGGTCACCCCGAGGAACCTGCCCTCTCCACGCCCCACCATTCCTCCCAGCACCAGTGCCAGCCCCATGTGAGATGATGTGCACCTGTAGTGAGTCCAGGGCCCGTGCCCTGCAGCCAGGGGCACCTCTCACCGAGTGGCTCTCTGCACTGCTGGGGGGACCACCCCCTCCACCAGGGCCCTTGGGCTGTGCTCTAAAGCACCGACTCCCCTGATGAGCTGCCTGTGACCCTGACTTGCTGTGCAAGGCACCCTTTCCCTGGAGCTTCTCACAAATTACTGGTTCGCATGTGCCCTGCCTTGGAGCAACCCAATCCAGCTATTAAATGAACACCTGGGAAGCCACAGACCTTGACCCAGTTTCACCCAGGTTGTCCTTGGAAGGCCAAGCCTGGAGAGGGCCTGGGGCTCTATATAGTCATCAAGGGTTGATCACAAGAAGGGAATGAGAAAAGGCTCGAAGGAGGAAAGCAGGAGCCAGTGTTAGACCCAAACAACAAACTAAGCAATGGGCGCGCGCCTTCATGCCAGGTGCGTGCATAGGTGCATGTCCGCTAGAATCAGACGGACAGTGAGCACATGGAGCAGGGGGCAAAAGGTTTCTTCCCGTCTGCTGAGAGGACCTGCCCGTACTGGTGGCCTCTGCAGCTGTCCCCCCACCCCCAGGCCAGGTCATGTCCCCCTCACCCCATCCCATTTCCTTACCATCCCACCACTTCTGCAGGGAATACCTCATGAAAGGCCTGAGACAGTGAATTGGGATTTTAACTCCCTATTGCAAGTTGATTTCTTCTTCATTCCATTCACAGAACTTTCGCCCAGTTCTCGTCTTTGCCCCCTGTTGGTTTGAAGTGTTAGACTGTAGCCCCTGGTGTGTAAATAATGTACATAGAGTGAGAAGAAAGAGCCTTGATATTGAGGTGTTTGAAATATGGAACTGTAATAACTTCTAGGTATTCTAAACCTGTGATTTCTGTGCCATTTTCTGTAAAGATACAAGTAAGAATAAAATTGATGTAAAAACAGCCGGGGAGGGATCCAGCAGTGCGTGTGTGTGTGTGTGTGTGTGTGTGTGGCATAGAAAGCAAATCCATGAAGTCCGTTTTAGGTCAAATTGCTAGGTTCCTCTTTTAAAATTACTGCAACTGTAGAAGCACCGTAGCCTCTCTCCACTGAGCTGACATTTGTCACCTTTCGATGACATTTATCACTGTGATAGGGGCCCTCCTCCATTGCAGGCACATCTAAAACAGCCCAGCCCCTGAGTCCCGAAGTGATTACCTATGACTCCCTTCTGCTCCTCACACAATAGATTGCACTAACCTTTCCCTCTGGTACTTAACTTACAAGCAACCCTATTTCACCCACAGCCCACCTTGTCCCCCAAGAATCCCGACTCCTTCCTCTTGTGTATACATGTGCACCTGAATATCTTACATCACAACGTTAATTACACAACAAGTGGAAAAGGCAACGGTATCGGGAACTGCAAGTCAGAGGAACCCTTGCTAGTCCGAGAGAAGGGAGTAAAAGACAAGCCGAGGAAGACTGTCTGCAGACAGCTGGGGCCCACCTGCTCGGTGATGTGTGGGATGCAGTTACAGATGAGAGAGCCAGGAGCAGAATGGAGAGATTATATTTGAGCTGTTGGTTCAAGAAATCTTATGATGGTTTCAAATTGGCTCGGATGTGGAACTCATTGTCACCACCCCCCAGGCCCCGGGCTAGGAATGCCCTTCCCTCACTCTGCCCAGCCCCAACACGCATCCTGCAAGGCCCCTCCTCCAGGAAGGATGTAGAACCTGTTTTGTCCTAGCACGTGGGACATTCCTCCATTAAGGTGTTTTTAAGCAGTGTTGTAATTTCTTATTTACAAGTCTGTCTTCCTCACAAGACTGGTTTCTTCAAGGGTGGGGTTATATCTTATTCATCTTTAATCCCCAGGACCCACCAAAGGGCCCAGCACTCAATCCATTGTTGAATGAATGAATGAATGAATGTTCTTCCTCTTAACTCAAAAATTCATCCAATGACTTAAAAACATTTATGGAGCATCTGTGTATCAGCCAGTGGACAAGGCACTGGGAATAGAGTGGTGGGCAAAGCTGTCCTATTTGGAGGGGAATACAGATAGAATTCAAGTAATCACACCAATAAAAGACAAAATCACAAATGTTCTAAGGCACTGGAGGCGTGAGATAAGGGACCATGAAAACATAACCATGGGATTTGAGTCAAGGTGTTAAACCTCAGAGCCGCTCTCTTGTGATCTCAGAATAATGTCTGCTCAACCATCCTCACAGTGTTACAGTGTCCCACATGAGCACAGGGGAAGGGTGGCCACGCCACGGCAGCGCAAGCCTGGGTGTGCCCTTGGCAGCTGCCCCACCCTCAGATCTGGGGGACAATTGGGACACTCAGAGGCTTGGGAGCTGCCAGAAATCCCCTGGACAATCACCCCAGGAAACAGCCTGGGAAGAGGCGTGCAGCTCCCTGCAGAGGGACATCATGCAAACAGGCCTCCAGGTGACTAAGGAGGGGAGAGGCTGGACAGGAGGAGGGGCCTGGACAGCAGGGCCCCCAGGCAGAACAAAGAGAAGTCTTGCTAGGTGCTGACTAGCGCTCTGCGGGGGCTTCTCAGGGACTCGGTGCCTGAGAGGATTTATTTCAGGCTCCACAGGCCCAAAAGGCTGTGTGCACCAAGAGCCAGAGTATAAAAGGGCAAGGAGCCCTGATTTATGAGGGCTGCCTGAGCTGCTAAGCAGGCCTGGCAAGGACAGATGAGGAGTCTGGTAGGAGGAGGCAGGGATGAGGGTGTAGGAGCTTGAGGCCCAGACCTGTGGCCTGCAAGAAAGTGGGGCCATGACCTGAGGGATCTCTGGGACCTGGTCTCCTGCACCCCCAGCTCCGTGGGGGCCTGGAAGTCTTCCTTCTGAGAGCTGCAGTGCCCTCTGCTCCCAGACTCACCCATGGTGTGGAGGTGTGGCACCCCACCTGGTTCCCACACTAATGTAAGTCACTCATTGTTACAAATACAGTGGGGCCTTGACTTACGAGTGACCTGACTAACGAGTTTTTTGAGATACCAGCTGTCTCTCAGCAGATTTTTTGCATTGAGTTGACAGGGTAATTTGAGTTAACGAGCCCCTTAATGAGCTCGGAGCTCGGTCTCGGAACGAATTAAACTCCTAAGTCAAGGCCCCACTGTATGTTTATTTTAAAAATAAACTAGGAACAGCTGGCATGGCTCAGTGGTTGAGCATGGCTCCCGGTCAGGGCACATGCCCGGATTGCAGGCTCAATCCCCAGTAGGGGGCGTGCAGGAAACAGTTGATCAATTACTGGTATTCTATCTCATCACTGATGTTTCTCTTTCTCTCTCTCTT
>NW_005371193.1:351165-371009 GCF_000412655.1 Myotis brandtii
CTCTCTCATCATTGATGTTTCTCTCTCTCTCTCCCTCTCCCTTCCTCTCTCTAAAACCAATAAAAACATATTAAAAAATAAAATAAAATGCAAGCTCTGCCCTGGCCGGTGTGGCTCAGTTGGTTGGAGCGTCGTCCTGTGTGCCACAGGGTCACAGATTCGATTCCTGGTCAGGACACATGCATGGGCTGTGGGTTCGATCCCAGGGCACGTATGGGGGCGACCAATAGATGTTTCTCTTTCCCTCTCTAAAAATCAATGAAAACATATCCTTGGTGAGGAATAAACAAACAAAAATGCAAGTCGCCAATGTTGTCACTCCCATCACCGTTCTGGCTCTCATGCCTGGGATTGCCCTTCTGGTTTCCTAGTTCAGTTATAGATGAACCTTTTTTTTATTATATTCTAGTCATCTCTAGCTGATCTTACTGGGAATTTTTTTCACCATCCTAGCCCACCATTTCCCCAGAAGTTGCAAAGCTCTTTGCCAACTAGTAGGGGCTGTAAAATCTGAATAACATGATTACCTCTCATTCCACTGCCCACCTAGCTCCCCGCTGGAATACTTCCCCCAATTCTGACATCAGGCTATCTGCTTGGATTTATTTCACTTGGTTCTTGTCAACCCCCTCCTACCACCGACACCTTCCTCTCCAGTTCTGTCCTCTTTATTCAGAAATGCCAAGTAAGCAGCAGAGGCCTGAGGAGTGATTATGTTTGGTTAGAGCACTGGTTCTCAAGCTTCTGGCCCTTTCAATACAGTTCCTCATGTGGTGACCCAACCATAAAATTATTTTCGTTGCTACTTCATAACTGTAATGTTGCTACTGTTATGAATCGTAATGTAAATATCTGATATGCAGGATGGTCTTAGGCGACCCCCGTGAAAGGGTCGTTCGACCGCCAAAGGGGTCGCGACCCACAGGTTGAGAACCGCCGGGTTAGAGCTACATTCAACTTCAGAAACCAGGAAAATGTTAATTTTTCTTCTAGCCTTTTGTTCCTGCTGGTTCCAGATATGGCTGGAAGAATGCCAAGTTCTCCTGAGGGCATGCAGGCCATCCACCTGGTATGGCAGAGGTGGCAGTGGGAAGGACTTATTCTTTTAGTAGTTACTTTCTTTTTTAACTGTTAATTTTGAATTGCTGTGATCTTTTAATTTTAAAATGAACAGCTACTACATTGCCTTATTATTCTCCTTATAGATATTACTACTTTTCTAAGCTATTAGAGAGCAAGTTGAGGACATGATGTGCTATTACTCCTTAATATTTCAGTGTATCTTTCCCTAAAACGAGGATACTCGCCCACATAACTTCTATACAACCAATATCAAGACATTGACATTGATTCAATGCTTTCATCTACTCCAGAGAATGCTGCTCATTCCAATAATGTCCTTTCTAAGTGGTGGACCCAATCCAGGACCCCGCACCCAGTTAGTTGCTGAGTCACCGTAGTCTCCTCCAATCTAGAATAGTCCAGTCATTCCTTGCCTCCCATGACCGTGCCATCTTTGAAGATTTCAAGCTAGTTTTTTAGAGCACGCACCCATTTAGTTGCTGAGTCACCGTAGTCTCCTCCAATCTGGAATAGTCCAGTCAGTCATTCCTTGCCTCCCATGACTGTGCCATCTTTGAAGATTTCAAGCTAGTTTTTTAGAGCTTTATTTTTATTGCTGACACTATACCGCTGCCCCCAAGGCCATCCATTTGAGTTTGTCTGGTGTTTCCTCGTGATTAGATTGCATAACCTAACCCTTATCATGAGGAAGTATCAGACAGACCCAGTACGTCCCCTGCACAGCTCTGCTTATCTTCCCTCCCCCTTCAACAGGAGGTACGGTGAGCTGACTGCTCACAAATCAGCTCTGAACCTCGGTTGTGCATGTTCAGCTGCATGACGGCCCAGGAAGGGCTGCGCCCCTGCCCTTTGGAACGAGTGTCAATGGGAAGATGTGATCACAAATGGTGAGCAGGGAGTGAGGCCGCACCTTGGCGCACACACTACAGACTAAAGTGACCTGAGGGCCCCGGGAAGGCTGGGGCAGGACAGACTGTCCCTTCTCCGTTAGATAGTTACTGTGTGCCAGCACTGTGCACACACAGACACAGGCCTGCCTGCCCTCACGGAGTTTACACTCCAGTGAGCAAGGGGGCCAGGGAGGAAGATGCCAGGCTCCCCCGAGGGGAGAATTGTCAGACATTATGGAGAGCGCCTTAGGATGGAGGAACTTTGGTTCCTCCTCCTTGGTGACCAGGCTTGCTACTGCCTGGACAGCCAGAGTAGGTTTGGGGATGGAATGGGGCTGGTCCCTGAATGGGCAGTGCCAGTCCAACCCTCTGCAGAGGTGCTAAGGGAGGCAGTGTGGAAAGAAAAGCCAGGGCTCTGACTCTGCTCCCTGCCCATCTACCCCCAGGGCCATCTTTTTCATCCTAGGTATCTGGTTGGACCAGTTCTTGGAAAATTCCTTTCAGCCTCCAGACTTTCTCTGCCTGAAACAGCTGATGGCCTTCATGTACTCCAACCTGCCTGGGTTGGACCTGGAGTGCTGTGTCCAACTTCTCCAGAGCCAGCTCCAGTGCCAGCTTACACCAGCTCCAACTGTAGACCTACAGCCAGAGTCAACTCTAGAGCTAGAACAAGCTCCAGTACCAGCTTCATAGCTATAGCCAGCCCTAGCCTAAGCCCAGCTCCAGTGCTAGTTCTATCACCAGCTGTAGAGCCTGCTAGAGCTACATTCAACTTCAGTGCCAGCTCTATAGTTAGTGCCATTTTCAGAACTCATCAGTACCAAAGCTAGAGCTGCACCAGCATCAGCCCTAGTTCTAGCTCTAGAGCTAAAAACAGGTCTCGTACCTACTCTAGCACCAGCTCTGGAGCTAGAGCTAATGCCAGCTCCAGAGCAAGAGCTAGATCCAGGGCTAGCTCTAGCCCCTACCCTCAAGCTAGAGCCATACTGAGTGTCAGCTTCAGCACTAGAAGCAGCTCTAGCATCACAGCCAGAGCTGGAACAAGCTCTAGGACTAGAGCCAGCTCCAGAACTGGAGCCAATACCAACACTAGCCATAGCAATAGCTCCAGAGCCAGATCCAATGATAAGTACCAGCTCAGCCCCAGCTCTAACAACCAGTGAGGGCTAGAATTTGCTTCAGAGGTAGAGCCTGTTCTTGGACATCTCTAGCAACCAGCTACAGGGTCACACCCAGCTATACTTCCAGCTCCAGAACCTGTGCCAGTTATAGATTTCTGGCCAATGCCAGTTCGAGTTAGAAGTGCTGGTAGCATCAAATCCAGCACTAAAGCCAGTGCTAGGTCCACAGCTAGTTGCCAGCTCTAGCACCAGAGCCAGAGCTAGAACCAGCTCTAGGGTTTCCTTTAGCTATTTGAGCATATTTAAGACAGTTGATTTAAAGTCTTTGTCTAGTAAGTCAAACATCTGGGCTTCCTCAGGAATAGTTTCTGTTGATCTTTTTCCCTTTGAGTGGGTTTTGTTTGTTGAAAACTGGACATTTACATATTATAATATGGTAACTATGAAAAACAGCTTCTTCCCCTCCCCCAGGGTATGCTGTTTTTTGTTTGTTTTTATTACAGTCATCTGTTCATTTGGACACATTCCAAAAATATTTTAGCAAAGACTTATCATCCCTGTCACATGTAGTCACTTGAAATGTGTTCAGCTAGTATTTTGACAAAGATTTCCTTGAATAACAGGAACTGAAAACAAACAAAAGAAAACACATCTCCCAGTCTTTACTGACTGGCTCTGTGCTGGGGCACTCCTTTAACACTTAGCCAGGCTGTTTATAACTCTGCCTTCGTCTGCTTGGATTGAGTCCAGAGCCCACGCAAAGGTGAAAGCTTAGGTCGTTCTCAGGTCTTTTCTGAGCATGCATCCCCTTGTGGCCATGTATGTGCCTTTCTAGAGTCCCTAACACACACAGTCACGCTCTCTGACCTGTCGGTTTGAACACACTGCTTTAGCACCACTGCAGGGTGGAGCTGAGTAAGAACAGTGCCAAGGCCTACATGCTAGTCAAGCCAGGAGGGTGAGACTTCAGTTACCCAGGGCTGCATTTCCCCAAGTCTTGTACTCCCAACCCACATCTAGGATCATTTTCAGTGGTACCAATAAGGCATTAAATAACCTTGTCTCTTTTTTCCCCTCCCCATTGATTTTTAGAGAAAGTGGAGGGAAGGCAGGGAGGGGAAGAGAGGAGAGGGAGACGGAAAGAGAAACATCCAGGTGAGATTGTCATGACTGGATACCTCCTGCATGCACCCTGACCAGAGCCAGGGATTGAACCTCAACCCAGGTATGTGCCCCTGACCAGGAATCGAACCCACGACCCTTTGGTGTGTGGGCCGAAGCTTTAACCACTGAGAAACACCAGCCAGGGCTAAAGAACCTCAAGTCTTATATTGAGAAAGTTACTACCCTAGTTCCCACTCCATCTTTCAAATTTTCTGAAGGAGAAATATCTCATTTGGGTGCTAGTATGTCTAACTCCTATGATATCCCTTAAACTCCTTTCATACAGAGGGCAAGACTCAGGCCTAGGCTCAGTCTTTGTAGACCATCATATGGAGCTGCAATTTCATAACACTATGGTTTTCACTGGATTCATTTTTAGAGTTACTTTCTATTTACATCAAGTGTAAACTTTCTTTAAAAATTAAATTTAAATGTAAAAATTGAGCTAATTTTTTAAAAAAACTTAAGTAATTAATAGTACAACAAGTACAGAGTTGCCCGGCAGTGGTTGAGTGTTGACCTATGAATCAGGAGGTAATGGTTCTATTCCCAGTCGGGCACAAGCCCAGGTTGTATGCTTGATCCCCAGAAGGGGGCATGCAGGAGGCAGCTGATCATTGATTCTCTCTCATCATTGATTATTTCTCTCTCTTTCTTCCTCTTCTTCCTTCCTCTCCGAATCAATAAAAATACATATTTTTTTAAAAACTAAAAAAAAAAAACAAGTATAGCGTTCTGGCAAGAATCATGAAGGTTACAATCTGACAAGTGAATTCTGGGGAATAGAATATTGTTCTAGAATAAGGATTTTGGGTTTAATAATTGTCCATCTCATGCTTTTGTGATTCCAGGGTTTTTTCTGTTCAACTGGTTGTTGTTGTTCCCTAACACAGTTTTTTAAAAAATCTCAACCTTATTTTTTTGAGGGATAAGACAAAAATCAAACCAACCAAACAAACAAACGAACAACAGAAAGTGCCCCAAAGGTTAGTGCCTCAGGAACACTTGGCAAATGGAAAAGGGGTGACACGGAATAAAGTGAAAAGCCAAGAACAGAAGATGCCAGTGTGGTGGAGAATGCTGCTCCCTTCTCTCTAGGCTCTCAAATACAAGTCTGGAAATTCAGTTAAAAAGATCATCTTATAATAGAGAAGAAAGAGAAAGAGGGAAAGTTGTAAATATTTTTAATGTTTATATTTTATATAAAAAAAGTTATAAAATTTAAATAGCTGATTCAAGTTAAAAACCTGTTGTATAATTCAACCAATTAAAAAGATTTCTGAATCTCTTGACTCCAAGTCCAACATTCTCTCCACATTGATCCTTCATTGCTTATCGAGTCCTCACTTTTAGGTTTTTCTTTAGAAAACAAATCTGAAGTAATTTGTAAGGAAATAATTAGCACTTCAAATGTCTGGCACCCTGGCTGAGGTAGCAGGAAGCCTGGCAGGACTAGCACCCCATGGAGGCCACACCTAGGTGGGCCACTACTGCCAGCGCTCCCTGCAAAGAACCTGTGAGACGAACCTGGGGCCTTTGGGTGTCTCCTGGGCACTGCCACGCCCCGAGCTTGGCTCTCCTTTCAGTGGCCAGCCACATCCTTGGCTTCAGTCCACTTTGATTCTGGTCAGTTCCCACCTTCCTTCTCCGCAGAGTTTCAGAACCCAGGAGTGAAACTACAAGAGATCACCACCATGCAGAGGTCAGGCTGCCCTGGCATCACAACATGAGGCCACTGACGCCCTGTCCTCTGCCACCCCATTCCCCATTTTGAGGGGCCTCTGGCCCCAGCCAGGCTCAGCCTTTGGGTTCTTCCTCCTTCTCAACCATCCTGTGAGCACAGGTACCTTCTCGAGGCTGCGCCGATGTCCCACGCTGATAAACGTTATGCCTAGCTGCTGGCCGATGCGGTAGAGTTCACTCTCCACCTCCTCAGTCAGGGCACTGGTGGCTTCATCAAGCACTGAGGGCAGAACCCGGTGGCAAGAGATGGAGAACTGCCCCTGCCTGCCTGTTTCTCCTTCAACCCACAGTCACCTCCGGCGGGGACCCAGAGGGAGGCTGAAAACTGCTCTGGCTTATGGGAACCAGCCTTAGAGAGGATGGGCCAACCGAGCAGCGGCCAAGCTCCATCTCAAAAGCGTTCAGCCAGCAGAAGGACAAAGCCCCTCAGCTTCCTATAGATCAGCGCCAGACACGGCCTGGGACCACTCGATCCAGGGAATCCTGCTTCCCCACAGGATGTCAGTCCTTGGAAAAATCCACGCCTGCCATCCCTCTGCCAGGCACAGCTGGGGGGATGCCCATTCATGGTTGGCAGAGCATAAATCACAAGCTCTCTCAAGGCAGCTCCAGCTGCAGCGATGGCAGAAAGCACACAACCAGAGCCACTCTGATGCCAAGCACTGCTGCCTCATGGGCAGAGACCTGCCATCCTCTCCTGCAGGGACAGACATGCCCGCCACATACAGGCGAGCTCTCCTACGATACCAACCCTGCCCAGGTGTGCATGAACACACGCTGCTACCTGTGGGCACACACAGCACCGCATGCACACTTACAGGGCAGACCTCACCTGCGTACTTCGGCTGCAGGTAGAAGAGCCGGGCAAAAGACAGCCTCTGCATCTCTCCGGGGGACAGAACGTCATACCTGAGGACAGGGAATGAGAGGACCACTGGAGGAAGGAGTATACAGTCTGGCCTTTGCCTAGATTGGGTCTAGGCAGGAAGAGGTTCTTGTTCTTGCTACAGAGAGGCAGACCCAGGACAGATGGACGTCACCTCCACTTTCAATCACAGCCCTGCTGCCCACACAAGGTGAGGCTAAAACTCTGCTCCCAAAGGCATGAAACCTAGACTTTGGGGTCAAGGAGCCATTCTATCCCTTCAATGGACCCCTAGAACCCACTGTCTTTGGGGGAAATGGCTCTGGAGCATCCCAACCCCCTTCTTACCAGTTCCAATCGACCTGATGGTCCAGCCCCTCTGTCCTCGCCACCAAGTCGGACTGTAACACACCCAGAGGAAGCGATGTCCATGAAAGTGCCCATCCTGCTCCCTGAGGAACCCCCTCAGTCCCCTCCACACACGTGCCGGAGACAGACCATACCCCACCGGCGTACCAAGGTGGGGGCAGTCTGCCCCGGGCAGAGAGGAATAACCTATCAACTACATTGTTTAGACGTGTGGGAGCATGGTGACAAGAAATAATAGTTTCATTATTATTATAAAATTCACTACTGAGTGTGCCCCCGTTTTGCCCGTTATCTGGCCCACAGTTCCCTCAGCCACTTTTACTCCCATTCTCCTTGCCCCAGGCTCATACTTCGAGTCCTGGGCTAGTGATCAGTGCTACCAGGCGGCCTTGGACCTCAGGGTCCTCCCTCACTTACCAGGCCTGCTAACTCCAAGAACCTCATGATCCTCTCATCATCAGTAGAACCTGCAAAACAGACAGGCCTCCTTCAGAAGTCAGCGCCTCCTGGGCAGCCAGGATAGATGGGCACGTCATGGCAAGGGGCAGGGGAGGGGGACCAGGATCTGGGCTGAGGCTCTGGAGGGCCAGGCTACAGGCCTAGGAAGGAAAGGTTCAGGCAAAGGAAGCAATCGCCTCCCTTCCTCCAGTGGGTTCTCTCCTCCCGGAGGGAAAGACGGACGAGATGAGGTCAGGGCACAGGCCCCACGAGTAAACAGTCGAGGAGGAGGGGACCCAACCTGAACCCCGCAGCCTGGCTGGGGCCCCTCCCAGAGGGCACGGGTGAGCCCGCAGTCAGAAAAGCAGGAACGACCGAAGTGGGAGAACAGGCCCCGAGGAGGCCAGCTCACCTGAGTCCGGGTAGATCTCCTTCAGGGGGTATATCACCTGATAAAACAGAAAGCACGCTGGCCTAGGACCAGGCCACGCTGGGGCTGCACACAGCCCACCCTCCCTCAGAATCAGCCCCAGGAACCACCCAGGCTCCTATCCACCCGAGGAGAGTAAGGGACACCCCGGCCAAGGGTCCAGTGGGAGAGGCCAGGCGGGTGGACAGTGGGCCAGGGCAATCTCCAGAAGGAGGGAAGAGTCTGTGCGTTTCCTGAGGGCAGGGCCCCCAGAAGCCACCCTGGTGTTCAGCAGACGCTGTGCTCTCTCGGTCGCAGCCCCCACAGGTTAACCTGTCCCGGAGGTGCTCTGAGCAGATGGCCCAGCTCATGGATGTGAATAAAATACAGGGGTGGGCAACGTGGGTTTACAGTTGTGAGTACCTAAAACATGGGGTTTATTCTTGTATTATTAGTCATTAATCACTGTATGTATTATGTGTATTACAACTGAAAACCGACACAACCGTAGACCTACTTTTGGCCACCCCTGTATTCTTAGAGCCAGGGAGCTCCTGGGCACAGGCCATTTTATTACCCCACCTTCTGTGCCACAGCTCCCTAGGGCTGAGGCCTGCACACTGCCAGAGGTCCCAGTTTGAGCCCATGAAACCTCCATTAAGAGATCTCCCAGGGAAGGTAACGGCTTCTCACCCCTTTGCCCCAACAAAAAAGGCTGGGTTTCTCACACACACACACACACACACACACACACACACCCGCCAAGCCTAGGCTGGCTCAGGGCTGGAGGCTGGTTCTCACCCCGTGTGCTCGCCCAGAGGCCACCCAGCACGCGGAGCAAGGAGGTCTTGCCGGTGCCCGTGTTGCCGGTGATGAGCAGGCTCTGCCCCTCGGAGATCTTTAGGCTCAGATCCTTGATTAAGGGCTTGTTAGAGGAGGGCGCGGAGATGCAGACCCGATCCAGGAGAAAAGCTGTGTCCGCTGGCTCTGCTGGTGGCCATCCCGGGGCCCTGGGGTTAGAGAAGGGAGGGGGTGGGGAAGACCCAGCGTCAGCACTGCCAAGGGCAAGCTTTTCTCCTTGGGGAGGTCACCTCTTGGTTGGGGTTATGGGCTGAATTGTCGTCAAAATCACATGCTAAACTCCGAATCCCTAGTATCTCAGGATGTAACCACACTTGGAGGAAAGGGACAGGCGGCAGGGCTTAGTGAGAGGAAGAGGGAAAAAGGAAGAGGAGGCTACTGTTCAGATTTTATCTCAGGCCCAGGCAGGTGTGTGCACTCTGCTTCCCAGCTGGGGGACGGTGGAAATTAACACAAGGAATGCCAGAGGAGCACCACCTATTGTAAATGTCTGCAACGTGCCAGGCACAAGCCACACATTTCTTTCATTTGCTCCACACAACTCTGCTGCCCAGCTGGGCAGTCCCAGAGCCTGAATTCTCACCAGCGCACACACTGCCACCGAGTACTCACCTGTGTGAGTCCCACTCGCCCTCGTCCAGGAGCTCGCCGTCCTGTGACTTCAGGGACATGTCCAGCAGGGTCTCCTCAAGCTCCCCTATCCTGGGCAAGAAGTGAAAACCCGAGGCAGGGGTTTGGGGCCCAGGTCAAGGTAAGAAGCCTTGTTCTCTCATGCTCACTAGGAAATGGGAGTTTTTCTGCTCCTTTTCTCATTCAGCCACTTCTCCCAGTGCACAAGCTTTGTTCAGAAGCTAGAGGTGGGATGCCGCCTCACCTGTGGGTGTAACCAGCCACATCCGAGAGAGTGGTGGAGAGGTCGATGAGCCGGGTGAAGCAGCTGATGAGATAAATGCACACGAAGGCATTCTGGATGGAACGGGGAGCAGTGAGCACAGGCCTTGACCCCCAGGCTCTAGGCCCTGGGCCAAGGGGCGGGGAGGCAGCGTGAGGGGTCATCATGAGGGATTCTCACCTTGCTGACCAGGGTGCTGAGCTCTGTGGGGCTAAGGTCT
Organism: Myotis brandtii; assembly: GCF_000412655.1. NCBI lineage: Eukaryota > Metazoa > Chordata > Mammalia > Chiroptera > Vespertilionidae > Myotis > Myotis brandtii. Next base: position 361,221 of record NW_005371193.1, read on the forward strand.
CCATAAACGCCACTGAAAATGGGGATTGCGATCACAACATAACTCAGGATGCTCCCCAGATAGTCAAACGTGTTGATACCCACTGTGGAAGACATATTGCGTGAGATCCTGGAACATTCCTGTGCTCTGAGGGGAGTGGAAAGCCGAGCAGGACCAAGCTACTCCCTGGATCTTCATGCTCCTGAGGACACACAGGGTGAAGGCAGTGGCTCCCCCTGGCTAATCCCTTCAGCAGAGCAAACCTATCCGTGTGGAGAAAAGTGGGAGGGAAGGGGAGAGGAGGGGGCTATCCCGATCCTGTGGTTCCTGCCTCCCGGGTTCCCTCTACTTACTGTACAGCCAGAGCTCCTTGGACATCAGCTCCCTCTGGGTCTGAAGGAGTCTCTGCAGCCTGCGGTCTGTCCTCATGTGCTCCACATGCCCAGCTCTGATGAGAAAGGCTAGAATGTCCATGGGGTTTGGAGAGCCTCAGCCAGGCTGGGGACCCTCTGTCCCTCATCACACCCTCCTTTGGGGACTAAGCTCATCCGAATGACCTTCACCTCTGACCCTAACACTAGCACCCACTCATTGCTTCACTCATTCAACATGGTATTATCTGCAGAAAGAGCCTGAACTCTCGATTGGCCAGACGTGGTTCAAACGCTGGCTCTGGTTAGTTACTAGCTGGGTGATAGACTGATTACTTAAGCCTAGGAGCCTCAATTTTCTCATCTGTAAAATGGAGTTTGTAATAACCTACCTAATAGGCTAGAGCAGCTGTGGGCAAACTACGGCCCTGTGGGCCAGATTCGGCCCGTTTGAAATGAATAAAACTAAAAAAAAAAGACCGTACCCTTTTATGTAATGATGTTTACTTTGAATTTATATTAGTTCACACAAACACTCCATCCATGCTTTTGTTCCGGCCCTCCGGTCCAGTTTAAGAACCCATTGTGGCCCTCGAGTCAAAAAGTTTGCCCACCCCTGGGCTAGAGTGAGAATTTCTGAATACGAAGGGCTAGGCACATGAAGGGACCCCAACAGATAACAGCTGCTATTGTTAAAGGAAAGTACAGGAGGAGGACACTAGGTGGCAGGCTCCGTGCCAGTCAGCCAGTGTGACAGAGGCGGTAAGACAGTCCCGGCTCAGGGGTGGGCAGATGCTCTGCCCTCTTCACCTGGAACATGGAAAGTGCGTACACAGAGCGTCTTCAAGCTCTGGCAACAAACAGGCTTGGGCACTCATGCAGCCTAGGAAGGCTCTCGGGAGGAGGTGACCTGGGCTTCAAGGACAGGCAGAAAAGGTGGGGTGGGCAGAGGGGGCATTCAGATTTTACATAAAGATGGGCACAGAGGCTACAAACGCACACACCCAGAGCTCCAAGAACCAACCTGCTTCCCCCAGAGCCCAAAGCTTCATGAGCAGAAGCTGCAGAATCCAAAACTTAGCACAGACCCACCCCACCACACTACCACACCCCAGCTCAGTCCTTGTATTCTTGGCGCCCCCAGGTGGTGGAAGCTGAAAACTGCTAGAGACTGGCAGAAGGGCGAAGGTCCCAGGGCTCGAGTCCAGGTGATCCAAGACAGCTCCCCTCCTTACACACAAACCTCTGGCCTGCCTGCCAATGACTCCCGCGGCCTCATAGGAGGCAGCACAGGCCTTCCCTGGCCCTGAGGGAAGAAATGGGATTTCACAATGCTCCTGCCAGGAGACCGAACACAGCTTCACTTGGACAGTGCGTGTAGGGAGCAGGACTCCCAACCTCCTGAGGCTCCCACTCCCGCCTAGACTACAGCGCAGCTTTGGACGAGAAGGCATTCGCTCATTTCATCCTTGGAACAAATGTAGGCCCCATGCTAGGTCACGGAGAGGAACAAATCCCTGGGCTTAAAAAGGATGAGGCAAAACAAACAAACAAACAAAAGGATGAGGCAGACAAGGACAGTGAGATGCGGGGAGAGGATCACAGCCCAGTGGAAGGGCGTTTGCCCCCAGGGCCCGGTGATGGTGGGAGGGTTGTACCATTCAGCTCTCCTTCTCTGCCATCTCCCCTGGCAGCCCTGATCAGGGAGAGGGAACGACTCCCACTAAACTCACCTGAAGAAAGCAGCAGGCTCAGCATTCACACGGATCTGCATGTGCTTGAACCTGAGAGACCAAAGGAAAATGTGTGCTACAATGGGCAGTACCGGCCCCTTTCGGAGGCCTGGATCAAGACCTCCAGACAAAGGGGAGTCCAGCTCCACCTTGAACCTGCAGCTTTCTCCCCAGTCCTTCTGTGGACTGTCATGGGGGGAGAGAATGGGGGGCCCCAGGCCTAGGCAGGGTGGCAGGAGCCCTGAAGACAGGGTGGCCCCTTGCCTATCTCCAGAGAGGACAGGTGCTCACAGCACCTCCTCCTCCCAGGGCTGGGCCTGAAGGAGGCGTCCATGAAGCACAGAGTAGGGGATGAATCCATAGGCTCATCTGAAACAGGTGGTTCACTGAGAAGGCCAAGGTATGATGATGTTAACCAACCAGACACTGTTCTCAGTGCTTCTCATGTATAATCTCAGTTAATCCTCACAGTTCCCTCATAAGCAGCAGTACCATCTCTGTTTTAGGGTGGGAAACCAAAATCAGAGAGATTAAGACCTCAGCCAAGAGCACATGCTAGCAACTGGCATAGCTGGGATTTGAACTCAGGCACCTTACTCCAGATCCCATTCCCTAACCATTGTGCCCAGCCCTCAAACCTCCAACACCGGAGACACACCTGAAATCCCCCTCCAGCTTTTCCTGCTGCACCAGCTTCGCCACAATGGGCCCCATCAACATTTTGTTCACCACGGTTCCCAGGATGAAATACCCGAAGATGCTCACGGGCCCGAGCCAGCCTGTGCTGAAAGGCAGAGACAGGGATGGTGGGGGGGCGCGCCACATATGCCCGCAGGCCTCGGCCCTGATGCCTGCCCCCTTCCAGGCGGCCCCTGTTTGATCTCAGCCACCCAGTGAGGCCTCGGCTCCCGTGCGGTGGCATCTAGTACCCGGGCTACGCTGTCGGAGCACCAGATCCCTGTGACACTGAAACGCCACGGGGCCCACGGCATTTGTGAGAAAGACTGGCATGCAGGTGGGAGGAAGGGAAGACTAGCCTCTTTGGGGCCCTGACCTGGGAGAGCTGGTGTGAGCGAGGGGCCTCTGGGGAAACACCTGTCAGGAGCGGAGGAGGAATGGTGGCAGGAGAGGCCTCACCTTTGGAAGCACTGGTAGGTGTAATAGGCGAGGGTAAAGGGCGAGATGATCAGCTGGCTGGCCATGCTGCTGAGCTGCCGGCAGAACCGCTCCACGTCCTGGCTGATGCGCTGGTCCCTGGAACCAACCACACAGAGTAACTGGACCCAGGGAGCTGGGCTCAAGGGTTGAGAGACTAAGACAGTTCCTTGTTACTCTGCCCTTCAGTGACCCTGGAGGAAGTGGACCCCTACAAGGGCTGGTTTTCCAGAAGCAACGAGACCCTCAGGGTCCTAAATAGGGCTCTGAAGAGTTGCTTGTTATGGTGCCTCAGGTTACTCCTCAGAAAAATGGACAATGGAAGGCCCAGCACCTGAGTTTCTGGATGATCAGGGAAACGATCCCATTTATCTCACTCCTCCCATTTCTTTTACGAGCATGAGCCTGTCTCCACTTGAGCTGTCTGGCTGTGGAAGCTTCTATGGGTTGAGCCATAGAGAGAGGCCTTGGAGTTAAGCAGCAGCACTCTCCCCAAAATCGTTGCTGCAGAGCTCAGCTCGAGCTGAGAAAAGGTCATCTCAGGCAAAAAAAAGTGCTTGTGGGGGGAGGGGGGGTGCCGAGTGGGGAGGGAATGAGTATGAGGAGACCCCATATGTCCCGTCGCACCACCAGAGCCACACTGACTCCTATTTCCAATGAGATGTGACTCTGGGCAAGTCACCTGCATTCTCTGGGCCCGTTTCCTCACCTGTAAAATCACAACAGCTATCTTATAGTGGGACACGTGCTCCGTCCCAGGCACTGCCTATGTGTATTACACGAACATCCTTTCACCCTCACTACATTCTTTGAGATAGGAAGTATTCTCATTTTACAGAAAGCGAACCTGGGGCTTCGAGAACATAAAGCCTATTAACTGGGCGGTGACAGTATACAATTTAAATCCTAGACAGCAATTTTTTACTGCTAGAAATCCAAAAGCTGGTTTTCTAGCTTTTTCTAGCAAAGACACTCTCTTCAGAGGGGCCTGATTTGGAAGCCCAGGATATGAAATGGACAAAAGGAGCTGCCCCTATTTTTAGCTTCTTGTTCTCAGCCCTACAGCCTGTCCAGGCCTCCTCTGCAGAGCACCCTGCCCCCTGGCTCTTATCAACATGTGCAGGTAACTGTGGATAATCTCCAAGGGATCTGCCGCAGGAGCTCTCCGGGGCTGATCCAGGTAGATAGAACCATGCAGAGGGCAGCGAGGACTGAGCGGGGAGGCCTACGGGTTATCGACGTCATCCCGCAGCACGTTGAGGGTGTAGTACACGCGGCCGCGGAAGTAGAGGTGGTGGAGATGCTCGGTGAGGTCCTTCCTCCAGCTCACATACAGCAGGTTGCAGGTGAACTGGTCAAAGCTCTTCAGCTGTGCAGTGGGGGAGGCAGGGGAAGGGAGGGAAAGGGAGAATGGCTTCCTGCAGGTCTCAGCTCAAAGCTCAGAAAGCATCTGCTGACCAGGCCCAGGCCACTCCAATGACTCTGCCCACTCAGCACTTCCTCTTGTTTAAAGCCACCAGTCACGGGACTTTCTCCTTCCTCACTCACCCACATGTTCATTCCTTCACCAAACAGCGAAGGGCTTACCAAAGGCAAGGCCCTCTAGTCCCTTTCTACAGTGTACTGCCTTCATCTGAGAGTAGGTGAGCTTCTGGAGATTGGAAACAATATTTTCTATTCCATTTATGTTCTTACTTTTCTGTCCCAAAACATGGAACAGGGCTCTGTATACATAGGTACTTACTGACCGAAGACACATCAAAAGTGCCAAAGTGTGATGGGATGGCTTCCCTAAGAACCAAGAAAATGAGCAGTACGGCCTGACGGAGTCCTAACAGAGCCCCGACTCTCATCACCCCCACTTATGTGGCACCTGTTTGCTAAGCACGGGGGAAGTAACAGTGAGCTCAGTCTAGCCAGGGAGCAGACAATGACGAGGGTGTCAGGAGTGTTACCGCAGAGGGCAATTCAAAGTATTAAGCATGAAGAGAAAAGGACAGAGTTTGGTGGAGGAAACATGGGAGAGAAAGCTGAGGAGGACTTGAAGGTGAGGCACCTTGAAAAGTGAGCAGGCATTAACCAAGTAAGCGAGAGGTGGGGGAATGAGGTCATTCTGCAAGAAAACAGCAGGTGCAAAAGCTGGGAGGTGTGACACGGAGCCAGCTGAGTCACAGCCTCAGTCCCAGAGGAACAGCAGCTCTGGCTGCTGATCCTGAAGCAAGAGTTCTGGGAATGAAAAGAACAATGATCATTTCCGCTAAGTGCTGAATAAAACCAGAACCTCGTGGCCTAGGCCTGTGAGCTTGAAACACTCGAGGAATTGGCCCCAGTGGGCCAATAGCAAGATCAATGCCCTACCTAGGGTTCCTAGAAAAGGCAGGGGACACACACCCACAGCTTGATTCCTACTTCCTAGGGACTAAGTGACACTGGGCACTCCACTCACACCAGGCTGGAGAGAAAGAGACACAGGGAGACCTTACCATGGAGTTGAGAACGATGAGCACAACAGCCAGGAATGTCAGGGCCTTAAACCCATCCAAGTCTTTGTTTCCCAGGACCCCGTAGTACTGACTGGGGATCAAGCCAACCTGGTAGATCACTAGTTGTTCTGGGGGGAGGGAGAGGAGTCAGACATCAGTGATGAGGGGTGGGGAAAGGAGGAAGGCTTCCTCTTCAGTCCTTGCCTCATCAACACCCCAGAGAGAAGGAAAGGGACCCCAAACCAGGACTGCCCTCCCCCGTCTAGCCTGGACCCACTCACTCACCCAGGAGGGCCACACCCAAAAGGGTCAGGAACATCAAGGCATTCTGTGATGAGCAAGAGGGAAACAAAACCTTTTGTATCTGCAGGAACCGCTGGAGAAACTGCAGATCTAATCTGGGCCTGAAGAATAGAAGGAGAAGCAGAGAGAAATTTAAGAGGGCAGTTGAGCCTTAGAGAGCAGATACCAAGCTTAGCTACACTGTTCTGGGGCCAAGGGTTGGAGTGTTCAATGTTCAAGCCATGCAGATGGTAGGGTGGGAACAGGGATAGAAAGAAATTTCTTTAAGTTGAATAATGCCATAAAAGGTTATTTACAGTAAAAAAAAAACATAGTTAATAAACTTTAGCCACATCCTCTTTATGGCCATAAACAAGACAAGGAAGCCCACTTCATCAAGGATTTCAAGGTCCTGGCTGAAGGAATAAAGCAGGATAAAGAAATGAGGAAGGAGGATTGAAAGAGAAGAGATTAAATTGTCATTATTTGCAGATGAGTGAACATTTACATAGGAAACACAAGCAAATAGGTAAACAAAATGTTGTTAATAAAAGGAATTAAGCTAGATAGAGGGTTAACAAACAAATATTAAGAGCACTCTATACCAACTATCACCAACTGGAAAATGTAAAGTAAGTGTCATTTATAAAACTAAGAAAAGTACAGAAAACCTATAAACTATCCAGGAATTTACTTTAAAAAAAGAATATATAAGACATTATGGAGGAAAACCAAAAACTCTATTATAGGATGTGAAATAAAGAAGAGCTGGCAGGACTTAACATTATAAAGACCTCATTTCTAACAAACATAGTCTATAAATTTAACACACCAGTCAAAAACAGGACTTCTCTGAGAAACTTTATATGGAAATAAAAGTCCATGAATAGCTTAGGACAATTGTGAAGAATACGAAAGGAGGAGGAAGAGACCCAAGTCATCAGGTTATAAAGACATATCATATATTACAGGACTGGAGTAATGACAAAATGTGTTATTAATACAGGAACAAAAACAGCAATGGAGCGGGGGAAGCAATGGAATAGAGACCCAAAAATAAAAAAATAGACCTATGTTTACATGGGCTCATAATAGAGGATACATCACAAGAAAGAACATATTAATATTAATAGTTGTCAACACTGATTAGACATGTACTATGTACCCAGTACTGTTCTACACATCTTACATGTATGAATCCATTTAATTGTCACAGCTTTAAGCTATAGAGACTATATCCTTTTTTATGGATGAGGAACTGAGGCACTTGCCCTGCCACCCACCTGGTAAGTGGCAGCACTGGGTTTTGAACACAGGCAGCCGGGCTCTAAGAATCTGTGCTCATAACTATGCTACACAGCTTCTCTAATTGTTAATTAATTCATTACTTATTAATTGAAAATGGTGGAGGAAAATTTAGGTCATTACCTTAAATCATTTACAAAAATAAACTCTAACAACTCCAAATGGATTAAAAATTTAAATGTGAAAAGTAACATTAGTATTTAGTTAATATAAGGAAATGTAGAATATCTCAATGAAGATATAGTGGGAAGGCAATTCATTCTTTTTTTTTTTTTAGAAAAGCAAGCAAGAATTTATTGATGGCAGCAAAAACATTCCTAGGGCAGTGAAACAAGGAAGGGCACAGAAAAAGCAATAGAAGCGCCTACGCCGGGCTGCGTTGGTTCGCTGGGAAGTCAGAGAAAAAGGGGGGAAGGGGGCTTTGGAGACAGGTTCAGGGGGTTAGCCTGGGATGAGCTGCTGCTGACCATTGCTTCCCTGGTTGCAAGTCTCATGTGGGGAAAGGAGAGTGGGAAGGGAACGGCACAGGCGTGCTCCCTGGAGCGATAGCGTGCTGGCAATTCTTTTTAAAAATATTTTTTTACTGATTTCAGAGAGGAAGGGAGAGGGAGAGAGCGATAGGAACATAAGTGATGAGAATCACTGATTGGCTGCCTCCTGAATGCCCCCCACTTGGGATCGAGCCTGCAGCCCAGGCATGTGGTCTTCAGTCCACAGACCAGTGCTCTATCCACTGAGCCAAAGCAGCTAGGACCAGATCCGGCAATTCTTAAATAAGACCCCAAAACCACAAACCGTAAAGGGGGAAACAAATGAATTTAACTTAGAATGAAACATTTTTGTTCAATACAATGCCAAAGATTAAGTTAAAGAATTGGAGAAGGTATTTGCGCAGTGTAAAACCAACAAGGAGTTAAAATCCAGAGCATACAAGGAATTCCTGCAAGTCAGGAAAACAGGAAATCCATAAAAAAATAGGAAAAGGATACAGGCAATTCAGATGCCCTAGCCCCATGGTCGGCAAACTGCGGCTCTCGAGCCACATGAGGCTCTTTAGCCCCTTGAGTGTGGCTCTTCCTAAGCCTTAGGAGTACCCTAATTAAGTTAATAACAATGTACCTACCTATATAGTTTAAGTTTAAAAAATTTGGCTCTCAAAAGAAATTTCAATCGTTGTACTGTTGATATTTGGCTCTGTTGACTAACGAGTTTGCCAACCACTGCCCTAGCCAGTTTGTCTCAGTGGATAGAGCGCCGGCCTGCAGACCAAAGGGTCCCAGGTTCAATTCCAGTCAAGGGCATGTACTTTGGTTGCAGGCTCCTCCCCCGACCGGGCCCTGGACAGGGCATGTGCAGGAGGCAACCAGTCCATGTGTTTCTCTCACATCGATGTTTCTCTGTCTTTCCCTCTCTCTTCCACTCTCTCTAAAAATCAATGGAAAAATATTCTCAGGTAAGGATTAACAAAAAGAGAGAAAAAAGTGCTTAATACATGAAAATTAACACAATGGGATACTACCTTACACTCGGTAAACAATAAAAAAAAAAACAATATCAAACCTTGCCGGGGTGGGGGGAGATACGGGGAAACAAGGGCCTTGACTCAATGCCCTCGGGAAGTATAACCTGGTGTGACCATTCCAGAGAACAATTTAGTAGCATAGGTATGACCCAGCATGGGATGGATAATCGGAGAAAACCACCCCTACCCACAGGAGACCAGTGCCCGCATGGTTTGTGGTGGTTAAAAGTTGGAAGCTCAGTTGGTCACAGTGTGCGACACCAAGGGTGCAGGTTCGATCTCCCACCAGGGCACATATAAGAAGCAACCAATGAGTCGATGAATGCATAAATCAGTGGAACAACAAATCAATGTTTCTCTCTCTCTAAAAAAAAAAAAAGGAAGCCATTGAAGTGTCCATCACTAGGAGAATGTATAAGCAAAATGGGATCTAATGCACTCAGGTGTACCCAGAGGAGAAAACTAGATCACTACAGCATACATGACCTCAAAAACACAATGTTGGGTAAAAAGTGTTCCAAAAGCTCACGGCGTATTATCATTTAGATTAATTCCGAACCACTATTTTGCTAGGTAACATATATGCAAACCTAGGTAAAGTGGGCGGTAAAAACACTCCCTGACGATACACCAGTGTGTGCGTCTAGGAAGGGGAGCGAGAGGGGTTTGAGACTAAGGAACGAAAGATGATAAATACAACATGGGCCACAGTGTGCCAAGAACCGAGCAGGGTGAACAACTCAATTCCGTGCACTTGAGGTGAGAGAAAAGCAGGGAGGGAGGGAGGAGAGGAAGAGCCAGCTCCCAGGAGAGGATCCCACACCCGGGCTGCAGGCGATGACAGAAGTTCCCGCGAAGCTGGAGGGCGCCCACGGAACCGAGCGGAGGTGGGCGCCCCTTCGGGCGGCGGCTCTCCAAGCGCCGCGCACGAGAGCGGAATTGAGCGGAGCCCCTGCCCC
>NW_005371193.1:371127-382589 GCF_000412655.1 Myotis brandtii
CCGCCCAGAACGGGGCGGGGCCCAGAGCGGGGCGGGGCGGGGCCCCGGCGACCACAGAGATGGGCGGATAGAGAGGACACAGCCGCTCCCGGAAGCGGCCGATTTCTCTAAAAGAACCATAGAGTGCTGAGCATCACATTCTGTCGACCGGGCGACTAGAGCGCCCCTTGTGGATGTCGGAGGTTTACGAGGTAGCCAAGAAATGTCACTGAAGTATTTTACAAGTACTAGTATTTTAGACTCTGAATATAGTAGATATTTCATGCATTCTTCCAAAGAAGCCGTACTGGTCTTGTAACAACATAAATCAGACTTGAGATTGCAGTTAGAATAAAATCCAAGCGTTTTCATGGCATAAGTGATCAGGTCCTCCCCTGGGTCTGCATTAAATGTTTCCTCCACTGTTTCCTCTTCAGGGTCTTTGCAATTACAGTCGTCTCCCCCTGGATCACTCTTCCCCCGCGCCTGAAGCTTTCATGACTGGCTCCCTCATTAGCGCAATAGTCATCGCTCACCCTACCTAGAACATGTTGTCCAGCTCCATCATTACAATACATTTTTATTTTCTTCACAATATTTATCATTGAAATTATCTTGTTTCTTTGCTTATTATTTGTCTTCCTCTATAAGATAAACTTCATGTGAGTGAAATTTGACTATGGCTTGCTCATTGCTGTTGTATTCCTAGTACCTAGTGTCCACCCCCGAGAAAGAAAATACCTGCCTGATCTTCCAATCTCATGCAAATAAAGATTCTAAATCCTGAGAGAAACCAAGATGGCAACATAGGTAAACACCGGAGATTGCTGCCGCAAACAACCACTTCAAAAATACAACTAAAAGACGGAACGGACATCACCCAGAACCACAGGAAGGCTGGCTGAGGAGAGACTCTTCAACTAGAAGGAAAGAGAACAGCATACCGAGGCTCAGAGGAGGCGCAGTGTGGAAAATACTCAGGTGCGGAGGTGCGCGCGCAAAGCGGGCTGGTGGCTGAGAGCGCGGTTGTCGTTTTCGGTCAGGGGGGAGTCTCAGACTCTGAGCTCCAGATACGGGCGAATCGCTGGGGACTCGGACCCAAACGGGAGAAGCGGGAGTGTCTGGCATCAGTTGGAAGGCAGCTTTCCCTCCGAGGTTTGCAGCGGTTCCGGGGGTTCTGAGAAGCAGAGCCTCTGGGAACAGGACTGAGGGCACCATAACGGCTCCCTCCGCCCGCCCTGTTGAGCCCGCCCCGCCCAAGCCCTGCGCAGAGCCATTTGCCGGATCACCTCAGGCAAAGGCTAGATTCAGCTGATTCACACAGCCAGTCGGCCTGGTGGTCAAATCCCTCTAGTATTAACTACAACAATCAAGGCTCAACTAGAACAAGACTGCGCACAAAGACCACTAGGGGGTGCACCAAGAAAGCATAAAAAATGCGGAGACAAAAAAACATGACAGAAATGGAGGATATAGAGCTAAAAATCGCAATTTTGAGGGCTTGCAAAAATGTGCTAGAAGCTGTCAATAAACTTGAGGAGAGAGTCACGAAAACTAATGAGACCCTCGATGCTATGATAAAGAACCAACTAGAAATTAAGCATACACGGACTGAAATAAAGAATATTATACAGACACCCAATAGCAGACCAGAGGAGCGCAAGAATCAAGTCAAAGATTTGAAATGCGAAGAAGCAAAAAACACCCAACCGGAAAAGCAAAATGAAAAAAGAATCCGAAAATACGAAGATAGTGTAAGGAGCCTCTGGGACAGCTTCAAGCGTACAAACATCAGAATCATAGGGGTGCCAGAAGATGAGAGACAGCAAGATATTGAAAACCTATTTGAAGAAATAATGGCAGAAAACTTCCCCCACCTGGTGAAAGAAATGGACTTACAGGTCCAAGAAGCGCAGAGAACCCCAAACAAAAGGAATCCAAAGAGGACCACACCAAGACACATCATAATTAAAATGCCAAGAGCAAAAGACAAAGAGAGAATCTTAAAAGCAGCAAGAGAAAGAGTCTCAATTACCTACAAGGGAATACCCATACGACTGTCAGCTGATTTCTCAACAGAAACTTTGCAGGCCAGAAGGGAATGGCAAGAAATATTCAAAGTGATGAATAGCAAGAACCTACAACCAAGATTACTTTATCCAGCAAAGCTATCATTCAGAATTGAAGGTCAGATAAAGAGCTTCACAGATAAGGAAAAGCTAAAGGAGTTCATCACCACTAAACCAGTATTATATGAAATGCTGAAAGGTATCCTTTAAGAGGAGGAAGAAGAAAAAGGTAAAGATACAAATTGTGAACAACAAACATGCATCTATCAACAAGTGAATCTAAGAATCAAGTGAATAAATAATCTGATTTACAGAATGAACTGGTGATTATAATGAATCAGGGACATAGAAAGGGAATGGACTGACTATTCTTGGCGGGGAAAGGGGAATGGGAGATGCGGGAAGAGACTGGACAAAAATGGTGCACCTATGGATGAGGACAGTGGGTGGGGAGTGAGGGCGGAGGGTGGGGCGGGAACTGGGAGGAGGGGACTTATGGGGGGAAAAAAAAGAGGAACAAATGTAATCTGAACAATAAAGATTTAAAAAAAAAATTAAAAAAAAATGTAAACCAGATTAACATCTCCCTTAAAACCCTTCAGTGGTTCAAAAGGCTCTAGTGCCCTGGCTCTACCTACCACTCCAATTTCTTTAGGAAACCTGCTCTATGAAGGACTGTATTATTCCTTCCCATAGCACCCCATTTTTCTCCTGATAACTCTTATTATAGCTTGTTACTATAGTTTCATTTTGTGTGCTTACTTCAATAATGCCAATCCTGGCTGGCGTGGCTCAGTGGTTGAGCATCGACCTATGGACCAGGAGGTCACGGTTCAATTCCCAGGCAGGGTATATGCCCAGGTTGCAGGCTCGATACCCAGTGTGGGGTGTGCATGAGGCAGCTGATAAATGATTCTCTCTTATCATTGATGTTTCTATCTCTCTCTCCCTCTCCCTTCCTCTCTGAAATCAATAAACATATATATGTTTTTAAAATGCCATGCCTATTTTGTTCATTGTCACTGTATGTCCATTGTCCGGAAGCACTTAGTAAGGGCACAATAAATATTTGTTGAACAAATATGAGCTAGACAATCCCTAATCTCAAGAAGCACATAGTCCACTGTCTCTGCTCGTACTGTTTTCTACTAGGGCTGAGCTTCCCCCTTTCCAGACACTAGACTTCTGGGCCAGTTCCTCACTCTCATATATAGACGAATTGGTTAAGGAAAAAAAAAAAGGGAAATTAATTTGGTAATAACTATCAAATTTTATTTTCTTAAAAATATGTTTTTACTGATTTTTAGAGAGAGGAAGGGGGAAGAGAGAGAGAGAGAGAGAGAGAGAGAGAGAGAGAGAGAAAGGATGATGGCTCAGATGCCTCCTGCATGCCCCCTACTGGGAATTGAGCCCACAACCCAGGGCTGGATTCCTAGTTCCTGGCATACAGATGGTGTTCATTACCCTTTGGAAATGAATGAAGCCACTCCCCTGACCTCGGGTTCCCTGTATATAAAATTAGGATGGCACCACAGTTTATGACTGTCATGAGAAATTCCCAAAAAAGATGAAACTGTAATTCAAAGTCTATGTGCCCAACACATCAAAGGTCAATATTTAAACTGTCAGAGTTCAGCCCTAAATGGTTTGGCTCATTGGATAGAGCAGTGATGGCGAACCTATGACATTTTTTTGTTGATTTTTCTTTGTTAAATGGCATTTAAATATATAAAATAAATATCAAAAATGTAAGTCTTTGTTTTACTATGGTTGCAAATATCAAAAAATTTCTATATGTGACACAGCACCAGAGTTAAGTTAGGGTTTTTCAAAATGCTGACACGCCGAGCTCAAAAGGTTCGCCATCACTGGGATAGAGCATCGGCCTGAGGACTGAAGGGTCTTGGGTTCGATTTTGGTCAAGGGCATGTATCTCAATTGCAGGCTCCTCCCCAGCTCTGGCCCTGATCAGGGCTTGAGCCGGAGGCAACCAATTGATGTGTTTGTCTCACATCTATATTTCTCTCTGTCTTTCCCTCTATCTGCCACTCTCTCTAAAAATTAATGGAAAAATATCCTCGGGCGAGGATTAAAACAAGCAAACAAAAAACCACTGTCACAGTTCACTGGAGAAGATGTGGGGCCTTAGGGCTTCTTCCAATCAATCTTAAGAGAGTGCAGAATTCTGGCTTCTTTTATGTCAGGGGAAGGGAGAATGAGTGGGGCAAGAGGTCAGTGATGAATACAGACATCTAGGTACCAACAGAGATCCAAGGAAGAGCATGCAGAATCTCTAAATCTCTTTGTTCCCAGTCCATTGACCCCTGCTGATCTGAGTCCAGTCTTGAGGATCTTGCAAATTTTTGATAAACAGTCATAATTTTGTACATATTTCCCTACCTCTTCTGGAGAGGCACCTCTGACAAGGGGCTGTTCTTACAAAACCTCAAGCCTCAAGCAGAATTCTTCTAATCAGCATATCTAAAGCAGAAGCTATTGGCCTGCAGGCCAAAAGAAAAATGCAGGCTAAGATTAAGATAGAGTCAAAGAAAGCCAGCATTTCACTCTGCTACAAAAATGCTCAACAATAACCACTTAATCTGAAATTTATCCTATGGGCTGACCAGGTCTAAACACCTGCATTATCATTGGTTCAAAGGCCGTGGCAGCTTCCACATGTGAGACCAGCATGTAAAATGTGTTTCCAGACTAAAGGAGTGTTAGGATGAAGTACGCTTAATCTCCCCTGCTTGGACATGTTTTCTGAAATATATATTGTTATAAGCCTTTTCCCACAGCTTGGAGCAGACGGCTGGCGCCTGCAGAAGCAAGATAAGATGAAACGCCCTTCTCTTGGCCAACCTCTGCACTCTCCTCCCTTGACTCCCCTGACCAACTCCTGCCCTTCCCTCTGCTTGACCTACTCGTGCACCTACATCCTGACCCTATATTCATACTTCTACTCTATATAAGAGAACTTAACTATCCCCTCAAGGCTGACACCGGCACATTGGTCTCAGCCCGCTGTGAGAGAATGAAATAAAATTTCTTAAACTCTCACAACATCTCTTGGCCTGGCTCCTTTCTTTCAGTGAGGACCTAACAAGGAGGACAGAGCAGGAGGAATAAAGTTGTTAGCTGCGCAGATCCCTGCTGTCAAGTCTGAAATCATCTGGGCCTGTTCCCACTCCAGAAGCCAATCCTTTAGAAAGATGGTGTCCCTGAGCTACATGCTTATTAAAAAGTTGGAGCCTTTATATTAGAAATCGCTCAAGGACACCCTGGCTAAGAGTAATCTTAGAGTAGTGTCTGGGCCTGGGAAACTTTCCCCTCACCCCTTTACTTCTTCTGACTCCCCTCACCCCTTTAGTTCCTCTGCCTGGTCGAATAATTCAAGCGACATACAGCAGGAATACATACGAGAGACATAGAGGAGAAAAATCAAAATGTAATATGTACACACTAGAGGCCCAGTGCACGAAATATGTGCACAGGTAGGGGTCCCTAGGCCTGGCTGGTGATCAGTGCCAGCCAGGGCCTTCCTTCATTCCGTGCCGCCCTCTGGTGGTCAGCACACGTCATAATTAGTGTTCGAACTCCCAGCTGAACTCCTGAGGGGACACTTTGCATATTAGCCTTTTATATAGAGAGACGGGGAATTCACATAAGCATGGAAATTCCAAAGACAGTGAGGAAAAATAGGTATGCACGTCATTTTGGACTAAGGAAGGGGAGATAGACAATTCATAGGTAAAAGAGAAAGAGTAAACATTTGGCAAACAATTTCTTGCAGGGCCCCCTAGAATCAATGGGACCAAAGGGGATCTGGCAGAACAGACTCTTGCTTGGACCCTCCCTGGCAGCCACACTTCATTCACATGTGCTAAGGTGGATATGCTCAGGGTTCCTTCCTGAAGCTGGCTTTTCTAACCGAATCTCTTCAGGCAGGAAGGGGGAGGCAAACAACTTTTCCTGAGTTTGTCGGGCATTCATTGCTTTCAGCTCGAAAGAATCTGCGCGCCAGGGTGGCACATTCCAGGGAGACTCTTTCCCTTCCCGACACCCACAGTTGCGAAGAGCTGCCTGTGGCGGCAATGAGAATTCCTTCCACATTCGATAAGTGTTTACTGAGCATCTACTCTGTATGTGCCAGGCAGTGGTGCTGGAGGTACAGCAGTTTCAAAACAAAGTCCCTATCCCCACAGACCTTCAGCAGATACATACAATTAACAGAAAAAATGATATGAAATATGTCCTAGTGCTAGAAAAGGTTATAGAGGGCATTGCAGGTTGAGTCCTCTGGGGTGCACACCCTGAGATGTTTAGCATGCTCAGTGTTGATAGAGAATGCTCTTGGATCACATCTGTGTCCCAGCAGCTGGGCACGAAGTCCTCCATTAAAAGGGGGGATCTGGGCTGTACATCTCCATGTCCAGCACACAGGGTGTAGAGAGAGGGATGGGTGCCAGTGCTCCTTGAGATAGGGTACTCAGGAAAGGCCTCTCCAAGGAAGTTTAAACAGCAAACCTGGGTGAAGTGAGGGAAGGAATCATGGGATTCTGAGGGATAGCATTCCAAATAAAGGAACAGCAAATGCAAATGCCCCAGGAGGGAATGGTCTTAACATGTTCGAGGAACAGCAAAAAAAGTCAGCTTGACTGGAGTGCAATGATCAGAGAGAGGGGATGCAAATGAACAAGGGCCAGATAAGGCAGGGCCGTGCACACCTTCACAAGGGTATTGGGTTGAAAACAAAAGTGACAAGAAAAAATTTGACAAGATTTGGTTTGTGACTTTAAAAGATTACTCTGGTTGCTGCTTGTGGAGAAGGAGGAGCTGGAATGGAGGTAGGGAAACCAATTAGGAGGCTATTCTGGTATTTCAGGTAAGAGATAATAATTGTTGAGACTGGGCATGGTAGCTGTGGAGAAGTTCTTCACAGCCTGGGTGCTTTTTCCCATGCCTTCTTCATGCCCCGCCCCCCCGCCCCAATCCATTCAGGGACATTTGGCAATATCTGGATATGTTTTTGGCTGTTACAACTGATGGATGCTACTAGCATCTAGCGGGTAGAGGCCAGGGGTGTTGCTAGGCACCCTACAATAATGCACAGGACAGACCTCACAACAAAGAGTTACCTGGTTCAAAATATCCAAAGTGCTGAAGCTAAGAAAACTTGCTTTAAAGGAAGTGAAAATTATTAGATGTGGGATATATTTTGAAACTAGAGCCAACAGGATTTGAGCTTGGATGTGGGGAATGAGAGAAAGAGGAATCAAGAGTGATTCGAAGGGTTTGGGGCTGAGCAACAGTGAACGATGCTACCATTGGTTGAGATGGGGAACTCTGGGGGAAGAACGGATTCTGAGTGGGGGTTAGGGGGTAAGTCAAGGTTACATCTGGGATGCCTAGTGGATATCCGATGGTGAAGTTACATGGGCAATTGGCTGTTTGGGTCTGGAGTTCAGGGGGGATGTCTGAGCTAGAGTTGTAAATGTGGGAATCAGAAGGAAGGTGGGATTTTAAATCAGTAGAGTGCAAGAGATCACCTAAGGAATGAATGAAGAGGGAGAAGCAACGAGGACGGAGCGCTGTGGGACTTCAACATCTAATGGAAGGACTGGGAGAGGAGGAGGAAGAGCCAGCAAAGGAGATGATGAAGGAGCAGCAGGGAGGGAGGAGAAGACCCAGGCAGGTGAGTGTGGGTCTTCTGCCACAAGGGAAGCAAGGAAAGCAAGCACTTCAAGAAACATGGCAGATGGATCGACGGTGTCGAATCGATAGGATAGCACAGGATGGCCCTCACAACAGTAATGCCTAGGATAGCCCTCTGCAATCTGAGGGGGTGCAGATGAGACTGAGAACTGACTGCTGAAATTGCTTTGTACAGAGCAGGTTCCATGGAGTGGGTTCAGGAGAGAGAAGGAGGTGAGGAAGTGGAAATAAGGGCTACAGGCAATTCTCTCAAAGAGTTGTGCCATAAAAGGGGAACAGAATCTTCCAGGAGTGAGAGGAGGCTATGGGGTCCAGGATGGAAAGATATTACAACACATTTTTAGGCTGAAGGGAAGATCTATTAGAGAAGGGGAAGTAGTCGATGTGCCTCTATTGCTGCGTTAGCCAATTTCTACGGATTATTTAATTTAACCTGTACACCAAACCAATGAAGTAGATAACAGTCATTCCCATTTCACAGAAGACAAAATTGAGGCAGGGAGAGGTTCAGTTGGTTATTTGGCCATACTTATATGACTAGTAAGTGGGGGAACTTGGATGTAACCCGGATGTCTGACTCTGGAGCCCATGTTCTCACTTTCTTCTTCATCGGAATTCATCTCATTGCAAATTGAAACCACCAGTTAAATTTATATCATTATCATTTGTCCCTCCCTTCAGAGGAAAAACAATATTATGGACCCTCTAAGACTCAACTAAAGCTAATCTCCTAGAATTTTTAAAAATATATATTTTTATTAATTTCAGAGAGGAAGGGAGAGGGAGAGAGAGATAGAAACATCAATGATGAGAGAGAATCATTGATCGGCTGCTTCCTGCATGCCCCACACTGGGGATCGAGCCCACAAACTGGGCATGTGCCCTGACTGGGAATCCAACCATGACCTCCTGTTTCATAGGTCAGCGTTCAACCACTGAGCCACGCCAGCCGAGCTAATCTCCTAGAATTTATATCTGACTGCTCCCACCCCCAATCCTCTGCTTTCAGAGCAAGGCCAGGATCTGGTCAAACGGGATGAGCTGCAAGTCTCTATTACACTGCTGTCCAACCCACCATCCATGGTAACATGTCCGTGTCTGTACTTATCAGCCTCCTGGAATGGAGTGGTTGCTCCTGATGGGCAAGAGATAGGTCTCATTCATCTTTCTATCCTGGGCTGGCCAGCAGGATAGGTACTCAAACAATAAATATTTGTCAAGGAGTTAAGTGGATGGATAATTGAATTAATGTAAAGGGTTAACTAGGAATATTGGAAGCCACAAGACGGCTGGATACAGGCATCTACATTTACAAGCTGGATACATACAAAATTGCTCTCAAAATTCAGAGTGCAAAGGAATCCCTGACGAGTGGGGGTTAGAAGGTGAGGATGTTTGTTAAGGAGCCTCCAGTCCCAGAAATCTAAATGTTAGTACAAGAAATTTATTCTCTTTCCAAAGAATTCCATGAAAGTACTCCATGGTCTTACTACGAAAGGCCAGGGAATCAGAACATTTGGATTCTAGTCCATATTCCCCACTTACCATCTGGATAGGGTTGCCAGATAAAATACTGCATGCAGCCTGGCCAGTGCAGCTCAGTGGTCAAGCATCAACCTATGAACCAGTTGGTCATGGTTCGATTCCTGGTCAGGGAATGGTTTGATTCCTGGTCAGGGCATATGCTGGAGTTTCAGGCTCGATCCCCTATTAGGGGGTGTGGAGGAGGCAACCTATCAGTGATTCTCCCTCATCATTGCTGTTTCTATCTCTCTCCCTCTCTGCATTTCTCTCTCTGAAATCAATACAAATATATTTTTTAAAAAATACTGCATGCCATATTTGAGATAGTAATTTTCTAGTATAGCATGTTTTCATAAAAATCAAGTTTAACTGAGGTGCTGTATGTTTATTTGCTCAATCTGTTAACCTTCCAGCTGGGTGTCCTTGGCCAAGCTGCATCATAGCTCCTTGGAGCTTCAGTCTCCTTATCTATAAAATGGAGAAATGTGAGCTTGCTGATTGTCATCATGAGGATTAAATAAGATCTTCATGTAAAGTGCTTCACCATCAAATGGCACATGGTAAGTGCCCAATAAATGAGCTAGTAAAATTCATAACATTTATTTTAATTTATTCCTCTCCTAGAGCATGAAAATATAATCCATCAAATTAGATTTATGTACAGCTTCTCAGAAATGCATAACTTAATGGTCACTTAATGTGAGTCTGGGCAGCTGGCTGGATGGTGGGGTATAAAGAGCATGAGCCCCAAAGACAATGGTCACTTAATGTGAGTCTGGGCAGCTGGCTGGGATGGTGGGGTATAAAGAGCATGAGCCCCAAAGACAAGGTTAATGGAAGACATCCGAACTCTCATTCAGCTGCTGATTTCTCAGTCAGATCTTGGAGTTTCCCCAAAGCAGCAAACCAGTAAAGAAAAGGATGTGATTCTTGCAGAAACCAGCAGGGTGTGTAAGTGTGCATTTTGGGTAGGACTGGGGTATTCCAGGATCTAGAATCTAGATTCTAGTCAAACAGGATCAGCTGCCAGTTTGGTTTTCATTTTATTCAGTGGTTCTCAACCTTCCTAATGCCGAGACCCTTTAATACAGTTCCTCATGTTGTGGTGACCCCCAACCATAAAATTATTTTCGTTGCTACTTCATAACTGTAATTTTGCTACTGTTATGAATCGTCATGTAAATATCTGATATGCAGGATGTACTTTCGGGGGTCACGACCCACAGGTTGAGAACCGCTGATTAGAGACCAGTGGAGGCCCTGAGGAAGCCCTGGGTGGTGCACTGTCAGGGGGAAAGTGAGGCCCCCACAACCTCCGAGTGAATCAGCCATTACAGCACCGGCCCCTAGGGGCAGCTCTGGGCACACACTGTGTGGAAAGAGAGAGACATTGAACGTTGAAAGACACCAAAAGGCAAAAGCAAGAGACAGACCAAGACAAAATATTTGCAAATTGCATAACAAAAAACTCTAGAATGTATAAAGATGTCCTGCCAATCATTAAACCAGACAAAAAAATAAAAAACACACAAAATAAACTAAAAGAAAAATGGATGACAGCTATGAACAGACTAATTGCAAAAGAAATATTAATGGCCAATAAACATATGAAAAACAGATTAATCTAGCACCAGGGAAATACAAATGGAACCAAGCCCTGCAGGGAGTTTCGGCCTTATTTTTCTATGTCCATTAAGGGGAATAACCTAATACTCATTGAGCGCCTATTTTGCGCCAGGCATTGTGCTAGGAGCTTTCTAAACATTAACTCAGCATTTCATCTGTACAAAACTTGAGAAGTAGGAAAAAGTAGTGTTCCCATGTTACCTCTATAAACTGTGGCTCAGAAAAGTTAGTGACTTGCTTGGGATTCACTCAGCTGAGAAGAGCAGATCAGGGTTGGGACCCGGGCTTGCGTGGTTCCAAGTCCTTCCTCTCCCCACACGGGTTTTTCTACGACTTCAGTCCAAGTAACATCTAATGCTTAAGATGGTGCTTTGGAGAAGGCCCCGGGAGGCCCCCAAGAAGCCAAAGAGAACTAGAAACGGAAGAACTAGCGAGCAAACACCTCCGAAACTCAAGCAACCTGGGTAGCAGGCCTGGGGGAGCGGTGTGCTTTGGCAGCGTGTGGAAAGCAGGGATTTGGAGCCTGGCGGAGATGGGGATTAGGAAGGC
>NW_005371193.1:382629-389642 GCF_000412655.1 Myotis brandtii
CCACATACTAGAGTGGGGTCTGGCTGCCCTGAGAGTTCACAGCTTTAGAGGCTGGAACCGAAGGAATTTGTTTGTCAAACAGAACTGCACGCTGAGTTGCAATTCCCATTTCTAAACTTTCCAGGCCGAAGTCCGCAACTCTCTCCCCCATTCTCACACCTGCTGGCAGCAGGGGCTCCCATGAAAGGACAAGTTCCACAGATTCTTGCCCCTTCCCCCACCTTTTACAAAGCTTAGCGCGGGGACAAAAGGCGCCCGGGGACGGGGGCTCCTTCCTCCAGCTCCTGCCGGCTCTGGTGAGCGCCAGACAGCTGGAGCCGAGCTCCACACCGCACCATTTACATTTTTTACAGCACCCCCCCCCCCCCCCCCCCCCCCCCCCCCCCCCGCCCCACTGCACGCTCTCCCTCATGGCCAAGGCCAGGACCCTCATAGTTCCCTGGAAGTTGAGGGTAGTTGCCCATGAAACAGACAGCCAGGCAGCAGAAATACCCAGAGGCGCAGGCCTCCCACCCACCCCGCAGCAGCAACTGGAAGTTGCTTCCCTGTCTTTTGTGATTCTGATTCCAGGCCCCACACGGTGGCTGCCTGGTAGGAAACTGGTCCCTATCTTTCTTGAATGGCTCCCTAACCCACTGATAAATGCAGCTACTATTTATTGATCACCTACTGTGTGACAGGGACAGTGCTAGATGCCTTTGCATCTGTTCCCTCGTTTTATTCTCACAACAACCCCAGGTGAAATAAGCATGAACCCCCTTATCCCCATGAGGAAAGAGGCTCAGAGAGGAGAGGCTCACCCAAGCCTCCACACAGTCGGCTGGCAATCGGCTGTCAGCAGCAGTGCCAGGACATGGACCCAGGTCTCCCCCCAACCCCACTTGGAGTGTGAGTCTGAGGACTGACTGGGCAACTCCTCCCTCAGACTCTTGCACAATAACCCAGTCCCTGCGGTTCACCTGTTTACCAACTGGCTCCAAAACTGGACAGGCCATCATCATCCCGACCTTTCCGACCCTGGGGACGGGGCCCACCGGGGCTCCCGGTGCCCTCCTAGGTGGCCGGCTGCGGAAACCTGCATTTTGTTTCAAATACTAATTCAGCAGGGCAGCCCGGGGAAAAGGGACAGTGATTCCGGGAGAAGCTCTGGCCAGATTCAGGCCTGGCTCAGATCTGCTGCTCCCTGACCCTCCTCCATCCCTGCAGGCCCTGCCCCTGTGGACTGTGCGGAGCTTCAAACAAAATGAGTGCTGGTTGGTTCTGACTGTAGCGCGCCACCTCTACATCAGCCTCCCAGAGAGCTTCCAACTTCCTAGGTTTGGGGCCAACACGACAAAAGGCACCCTGTGGAGAAGAAGGAGAACTGTGCCCTGGCCACCCCCAGCTTTAGATAGAGAGTCCAGATACAACCACGGGCAGGTCATAGCTCCAGTCGGCCCAGCCAGCCCTTGACCTAAAGGGCCCAGTGGGTCTGGGTCCCGTCCGCTTTGGCTACAAGAATTCCGTGCATGTGCCCAGCAAATGACAACACAATGTGCTTCCTTTGTTCATTTACCAAAACACAAAAATAAAGACATGAGTATGTAAATACTTATCTACACATTATGTTCTTTGACAAGGCAACTCCACTTTGTGAGTCTTACAGAAATGTTTTCATGTATGCAAATATGCCTCCTACACGTTGCTAGTAATACTGAAAAACTGGAAACGGCCTAAATGTCCAGTTGCAGGGGTTGCTTATGTTATTGCATATCCCTACAAAAAATATTCTGCAGCCGCCAAAAGATGCGAGGTCATTTTATATGTATTGACAAGGAAAGAGATCCATGACATACTAGTATTATTGGGTGAAAAGAAGCAAATAGCAGAACAATATATAAATGTCATGTCATTTTTGCAGCTGTAAAAAAGAAGGATCTCTTACCCTTTGAGGCAGCATGAGGGGACCTGGAAAGCATTATGCTAAGAGAAATAAGCGAGTCAGAGAAAGACGAGTATCACATGATCTCACTTATATGTAGAATCTAATGAACAAAATAAACTGATGAACAGAAAAGACCCAGAGACATTGAAGCATGGAATAAACTGATCTATTTCAGAGGGAAGGGGGGAGGGGGGACAGGGAAGCAGGAAGAGATTAACCAATGAACTTATATGCATATATGCATAGCCCATGGACAGACAATAGTGAAGGGGGGGGTGGGGGGCGGGGGAAGGAAGGCCTGGTGAGCAGCCAACTTGAGAAATACTACCTTAAAGAAACAGAAGGAAGGAAAGGTTGATTCTGAAAGGAAAATGAGGTTGTAGACTCTTTATATGAAATCTAGCCTGGCTGGCGCGGCTCAGTGGTTGAGCACTAACCTAGGAACCAGGAGGTCACAGAATCCCAGTCAGGGCACACGCCTGGGTTGCGGGCTCTATCCCCGGCGGGGGCTGTGCAGGAGACAGCCAATGATTCTCTCTCATCACTGATGTTTCTGTCTCTCTCTCCCTCTTCCTTTCTCTCTGCAATCAATAAAAATATATTTAAAAAAAAAAAAAAAGAAATCTAAACACACACTACCTGCCCTGCCCTTTTGGAAGAAGGAAGGTCTGAAAGGATCACTAGTCTGTAAGCACTGAGGTAGTTGACAGAGAGCCCTTAGTGATACCAAAGTTTCTGATGACCTCTAAGGTGTTCCAGAAGTCTTGACCTCTTGACTTTAGGAGGTCAAGTCTTCAAGGGCAGAACGTAAAGAGTCGGTGTTGCTGCCGAGTTCTGAAAGACACGGGCCACCACTTGGTTAGGAAACTGGGAACACAAACAAAGCCCTTTGCACAGTCCTGACGCGGCAGGAGCCACTCAATAGCAGTAACTTATTCATTTCTGAGTGGATGAGCTCAGAGATGATCTTAGTGTCTGCTGAACACCGGACACATTTACCTGGGGCCCTGTCATCCTCCCAAACAAGTCTTGGGCTCACCTGGGTTAGCATTTTTGTCAGAAACAAGAATGAAAAGCTAGTTCTGGCCTGGCTGGCGTAGCTCAGTGGTCGAGTGTTGACTTATGAACCAGGAGGTCACAGTTCAATTTCCGGTTGGGGCACATGCCCAGGTGATAGGCTCCATCCCCAGTGTGGGGCTTGCAGGAGGCAGCCGATCGGTGATTCTCTCTCTCATCATTGATGTTTCTATCTCCCTCTCCCTCTCCCTTCCTCTCTGAAATCAATAACAATATTTTTTTAAAAAAGAAAAAGAAAAGCCAGTTCTGTCCAACTCCAAATTCCATGCTCTGCTTACCACACTGTCACTTCTTAGGGACGTTTGGGGCAGGGAGTTAACTATAATGTTAGGCCCTCACGTTCAGACTCACTCTTCAGACCACCAAAGGAAGGGAGTGCGCAGCTGAAGTTATCGGGGATCTCTCCGCTTAGAGATGACAGGACATCTTAACTGGAAGGCCTGACGTTGAAGCCAACCATGAAAGAAAAGGAAAGTTTTATCTCTGAGCCTCAGGGGAATTGTTAGGGGCTTTGGGCCTTTGCTCTGGGCTGCAGATAGACCAGGGCAGAGGGCCCCTCCCATCTCTACCTTCCCCTCCTTCCTCAGAGCAACCGCTGCTTACTGGTTTTCATGCCTGTATTTCCTGGCTTGGAGACAAGATTATCTTCCCACCTCAGAGGGTTTGATTCTGCTCTTCTTTTTCTTTTTTTCACTTCCCTTAAAAAAAGGAATGTGCCCTTGGGCATTCCTGCCCCTCTTCACACCACTTGAATCAAATAAAAAAAAAAAGGGATTTATTGAGTACTCGCTGTTCGCAGCAGTGTAGGTAGCACATCAGGCCTGGAGAGTCTGTCTTGGGTCATCCATTGCTCTTACCACCTGGAATCCCTGCTCCATCACCATTGTCTCCTGGGCAGCATGGCTTCCTTGCCACCTTCTCCAGGAAGCCTTACGGGATCTCAGCTGATCTCACGGTACTTGGACACCTCTATTGCATGGCTTCCCATGTTCTGTCCTTGGGTTATGGCTATTGTGTGAGCATTTCCTTGAAGGCAGAAACAATATTTTCCTTATTTTTGTATTCTTCAAGCACCTAACACAGTGCCTGGCATAGTAAATAAATATATATACACAGTTGTTTGCTTATATTCTTTCCAAAAAAGGATTTGAAACACCTTACTAAAATACATAGAGTAGCAGAGATGAGGCTGAAGGGTAAGGAAATCATAGAATGAGATCTAATACCAATAACAACATAAGTAATATTTGATTGCTTACTTATATACTAAGCACCGTTCTAATTGTTTACCTGAATCATCTCATTTATATCTATATAATCATCCTGTGAGGTAATTACTATTAAAATGATCATTTTAGCCCTGGCCGAATAGAATAACTCAGTTGGTCAGAGCATCGACCTGATATGCCAAGATTGTGTGTTCAATCCCCAGTCAGGGCACATACAAGAATCAACCAATGAACCTAGCCGGTTTGGCTCAGTAATCAGAGTGTTGGTGGACTGAAGTGTCCCAGGTTCGATTCTGGTCAAGGGCACATACCTCTGTTGCAGGCTCAATCCCTGGCCCTGGTTGGGGTGAGTGCAGGAGGCAACCAATCGATGTGTCTCTCTCACATTGATGTTTTTCTCTCTGTCTCTCCCCCTCCCTTCCACTCTCTCTAAAAATTAATGGAAAAAGTATCCTAGGGTGGGGATTAACAACAAAAAGCCACAACAAAAGAATCAACCAATGAATGCATAAATAAGTGGGACAGCAAATCAATGTCTGTCTGTCTGTCTCTCACCCTCCCTCTCTCTAAAAATCAATAAAAAAAAATTTAGAAAACTTATCATTTTACATTTAAGGAAACTGAAGCACAGAGTTCATACTGTCACACGTGCTACCTGTGGGATTCGAGCACAGGCAGTGTGGTACAGAAGCCAAGCTCATAACCATAGCCCTCAGGGTGTCAGCCACAGGCATTCTGCGCAGAGAGCTGGGTTCCGAATGAGGCTCTGAGGTTCCTAACAGCCAAAGCCAAGAAGGAAAGGCATTTAATGACAGGAGTGACTGTATTCATTCGCAACAATAAACCTATTGCTTGCAGGTTTTGTGACCTTAAATCTAAAAGAACTCATAGAGAAGACACTGTTTTCCACACTCCCCTAGTTAATATTCCATGGGCAAAAATTGTTAAACTCCCCAATATAGGTATATTTGTTTATAAACTATACATTCGCATTAATGAAATAATATATTACGTGCATTGTGATACACAAACATAGAAATGGAGAAGAATGAGAGAAAGTATAAAAACACAGGAAAATTCTACTGAGGATCCTCTTACGTACTCTCTCTGGCAGACGCAGGTCCTTTCCCCGAGTCCCTGGCACAGTGGGTGGTTCTCTGCGCTGGGTCCTGGCAATAGATAAGAGGAGCAGACTTCACACCATCATTTCTCATAATGACCCTCAGCGGAGGCCCAAAGCATGACACAGAATAGGGGACGGCATTTCTAGAGGGACCAAAATAATACACCTCTCTGGTTACCTGGTTTGACCTAGTAGTAACTATGTTAAAGGCTGACTAATATATTTTTAAATATTTTAATTGATTTTTAAAGAGGCAGAAAGGAAGAGGGAGAGAGCATTTATGCAAGAATGAAATATTGATTAGCTGCCTCTTGCACGCCCCCTCCAGGGGATCCAACCTGCAACCCACAACCCACAACCCAGGCCTGTGCCCCGACCAGGAATAGAAATGGCAACCTTTCCGTGCACAGGACGATGCCCAACCAACTGAGCCACACGGGTCAGGTCAAGGCTGATTAATATTAATGGAGACTGTTCATTAAGACAGTCACCGTACTAAATGCTTTACTTGCATCACCTCATTTAACCTTTATCAGAACCCTGTGAGGTAATTGTCATTGTAATCACCATTGTACAGATGAGGAAACTGAGTCTCAGAGAGGTTAATTGGTTCGTGGAATAGAGGGGAGGTTTAAATGTACGTTTATTAGATTCTGAAGCCAGCTCTCTTAACCACCACTCTCAGCAGCCTCAACAATGTTGAATACAGGTGTTCTTAAACAGTAGTTTCCCTCCCTTTTACAAATCTTTTTTATTTACAAAAAGTGCATCTCCGTGGTAAAAAATGCAAACAAAACTGAAGTGTCCAAAGTAAAGCAGCCTCCGCTTGCCACAAACCAGCTCACCGCTCAGCGGGGTTTCCCCTATTAGCTTGTTCTATTTACAAGCCTTCCAGACTTCTTTCTACTCCGTGAACATGCGTATAGTGAATATACATCTCAATTAGATCTTTGCAAAACTGGGCCATAGATTTACTTTACTCGGAACTTCCTCTTTAACTGGGGCCATCTTTCCAGGTTGGTTCATGCAGATCTATTCACATTTTAGGATTGACTACTTCTTTTCTTCTTAACATATTCTCTCTTAATGTTTCCTTTTGCTTCTTTGTTTTTTTCCTCCAGCGGACTCTCAAAGGTGGTCCCTTTTTTTTTCTCACCTCCTTTTCCTCCTCTCTCTTCCACTCCCTTGGCTTTAGAGCTTATCTAATTAATAACTTTTAGACTTATTTCACTCTTTACCTGGAACACTGCGATTTTCTGTATCTTCCATGTGCTTTGTGGTTATTTTAAGCCTCTTCAAAACATAGTTGGATAATGTATATTTGTATTTCCTTGTACTCCGGAAGGAAATCAATAACAGTCATTACCTGTGTATGGTGGTGAGCAACGGAGGGAATTTGGAATGAACCAACCAAGATCAAGGGCACCAGACCTGAGATTAAGAAAGGAGTGATTGGGTCGTAACCGGTTTGGCTCAATGGATAGAGCGTCAGCCTGCAGACTGAAAGGTCCCAGGTTCGATTCCAGTCGAGGGCATATACCTTGGTTGCGGGCACATCCCCAGTAGGGGTGTGCAGGAGGCAGCTGATCAATGTTTCTCTCTCATCGATGTTTCTGACTCTGTCCCTCTCCCTTCCTCTCTGTGGGAAATCAATAATAAT
>NW_005371193.1:389692-414360 GCF_000412655.1 Myotis brandtii
CAGATTGGGATGTGGGGGTGGGGTGTTAGTTATCCACAAGCTTCCTCTCTTCTCCTGTTAAGTCCCCTGAGCCTCTGTGTGAAGTCCATCTCTCCAAAGGCACCTGGCAAAAGCCCTGCAAACAAAGTAGGCATCAATCCATATGACCAATAACTTTGCCCACACGGGCACCTTTGCTCGCTCGCCTCCTGGCTAAGGACAGGGCCTGCCTGCTCTCCGCCTAAGTGGGAATGCTGCTTGCAGGTAAGTTTCCTTCCCTTGTGCTTCCATAAAATGATACTCCTGCTCCTCAAAAATATATATTTAACTTTTCTATTATAAAACTTATTAAACACACCAACATTGACAGAATAGCATAATGAACCACCCTGAGCGAATGGTAAAATAAACCCCTGAGATTCAACATTTATTGGCATTTTGCCATATATTTTTTATTCTTCTTCTCTTGCTCTGAGTTTTATAAAGAAAATACCTGAGGTCCTATCATTTCACCCATAAATCCATGTATATCTGAAAATTTAGGATACTTTCTTAATTTTATCACTTTTAACAAATTTAACATTAATTCTTTAGTAAATGCTAATATCCAGTTTATATTCAAATATACTATGAAATTAAATGACATCAATAATACCTGATTGGAGCTGCAAATGAAAACAGAGAAACCAGCATCTGTTTGATAGCCCTCTCAATTGTAATTTGAATTGATAATGATGTCTCCTTGGTATTAAATGTTTCTTCACAGTCAAGGAGTGATATCCCTGTTTAATTCAGTCATTTAGTGAATATCACTATCCTCATTTTGCGGATGAGGAAACTGAGGGTCAGATTTGTCTAAGAGAAGTTAGTAGAGAAGCTGAGATTCAACTCAGGTTGGTTTGATTCCAAAATCCGAGTGGTCATCTATCTTTTGCCTTGGTAGGAAAGCCCTGAACTCTGTGTAGAGGCAAAGAGGGTAAAAGAGGAGAGTGGAGGAGGGGGAAAGAAGAGAATAAGGAACAAAGATAATGAAAGGAAATCAGGAGATTGTGATGTCATGGAAGTGAAATTAGCAGCCATTGGATGTAGGGCCTTTGTGTACAGTAAATACAACAGGTGTTCCGTGTGTTGTGGAATAAATGAGAAGCCTCTGGAGCAGGGGTGGGCAAACTTTTTGACTTTGTGTTGTGGAATAAATGAGAAGCCTCTGGAGCCTGAGCTCTCAGGCACTGAAATCTAGAGTGTTGACATCACCATGTCCTCAGGGCTGGTGCAAGACTATGACACATATTAGGAGCTCAAATATCTGTTGCATCAATGACAATGCTTGAGTGAACGTATGAATTAATAAATAACTGAATAAGCAAATGATTGATGAGTGATGGACTAATATATATACATTATTTAATAAGGCATTGTGAGCAGATGGGTTCATTAAATGAAAAGACGGATGCATTCTTTAAATCGCAGTAGAAAGAGAATGAGAGTTAAATCTAATAGCAGTGTCATTTACTGAGCATTTTGTCATGAGACCTGTGCTAAGAACTTCCTAAGCAGTTTTTCACTTAATCCTCACAGCAACCTCTTGAGTATTATTATCATCATTTTCTAAGTGAAGAATTAGGTCTGGAGATGGGAGGAAACTTGTTCAAGGGCACAGGGCAGAGCTGGAATTTCGACCCTGCCATTGACTCTCCCTGACTCTTTCTCACTCAGTGCTCAGTCACTGCCGGGTGAATGCTCCCCTCAATACAGGACTTGTTTTTTGTAGCTGATGCAAATACAGGTGAACCCCCACTTACACAACCCCTGGAAAGCTGTACATTTAAACAGTTAATTACTTATCTCAGCTCATTAGTTCAAGGAAGCTTTTCTATTGTATGCCCCTTTATAAGTGAAGGATTACCCCTGACTCATCTGCTTCCTAAATCTAAATTTTGTTCAAAGCAAGATACATATTAACTAAAGATGTATACTTGTAAGAGTGGGTTTAATTATTTCTGGGAATCTGGGATTTTTGATGTTTGGACATCTAGTGACTAGGTCCTTAATTTTGTGACACCTCATCTTAATAGTTTAGAAAAAAAAGTAAATTAAAGTTTATCATGCAGAATCCATTGAAGAAAAGACCGATATGTTCAATGTATGCAAAAATAAAGATTTCTTCAGGATTAAAAAAACACACCACAAATTCAAAAAGATATTTCTAATTCCTATCACAGACCAAAGGCTGTCTTTATATAAAACTCTCATTAAGTGATAAGAAAAAGGTCTATAACCCAATAGCAAGTAGGCAAAAATATTCACAGGAAAGAAAACATAAATGGCTCTTAACTATATGAAAAATGCTCTCCATTATTCATAATAAAAACCACCCTGAGGGACTAATTTTTCACCTATTAGATTGGAAAAGATTAAAAACAATAAAAAGTGATATGCACAGTCCTGGCCAAAGGTTAAGGAGACTGAGCTCTTATACTTTGTTTTGGGGATATAAACTAATGCAACCGTAAGCAAAATCTATACAAATTACTACCATACATACACTTTGAAAGTATAGTTATACTTGTCTATGTGCAAAATCATGTGCAAGGTTACCCACTGTAGCATGGTTTATGAGCAAAAGATGGAAATGACCTTAAAGTTCATCCGTAGGGGGCTGAAGAGGACATCATATTCATTTATAAATGGATTTCATATTATATCTAGATGTCTAGATATGCTAACACATTTGCCACCAACCACATGTGGCTATGTGAGATGTGGCTAGTTCTCATTGAAATGTGCTTAAAGTGGAAAATGCACATTGGAGTTTGAAGACTTGGTACAAAAGATGGAATGTACAATATCTCATTAATAATGTTTTATATGGGTTTCCTGTCAATGATAATATTTCACATATATTGGTTTAACTTAAATATATTGTTAACGTTAACTTCACGTGTTCCTTTTAGCCTTTTTAACGTGGCTACCAGATAATGCAAAAGTACATGTGTGGCTTTCATTATATTGCATTGGACAGTGATGGCTCTGTGTAAAAAAAAATCAAGTGAAAACAGCAAGGTGCATAGGTGTGTACCATAGACTACCATTTGTGCTTTAAAGAAAGGTAAAGAGCACTGTGAGATATTTGTTCATATACGGTATGTTTCTGGAATAGTGCCCTAGAAGCAATATTGGCTGCTTCGGGAGAGAGAAACCATAGACAAGGAATAGGGCTAAAATCTGAACGCTGAATCCTTTTGTAAATTCCCGAATCAAAATTTAAAAGCATTTCATTCATTCACTCATGCAATTATTTATTTAAATCCTCACCCGAGGATATGTTTATTGATTTTGGAGAGAGGAAGGGAGAGAGAAAGAACCATTGAGAGAGAGAAACATCAATTGGTTGCCTCCCATATGCACCCTGACCTGGGATTGAACCCTCAACCTGGGTATATGCCCTGATTGAGAATCAAACCCACGACCTTTCAGTGTATGGTTTGACATTCTGATCAACTGAGCAACAGCAGCCAGAGCTACAAGCATTTAAAATAATATATTATTATTGATGCATCATTTATGTATATGATATATTATGCATATATAAAGTACATTATTTAGTAAAAAGTAGTTTAAAATGTTTACCAGAGTGAAAATATGCATAGAGAAACTAGAAAAATATACATGTGTATATGCACAGGAAAAGATGAAAATCACAAAAAAAGAACTGGCAGATAAGCAGTGAGGAGAAAGTGTTAGGGAAAGAACAAAATTTGCTACATTTTTTACTCTGTACCATTTGACTATTTCGTGGAAAGAATGTTTAACTTATATAAGTCAGTCTCAGAAGAAAAACTAGATTAGAAAGAAATATACCAAAATGTTCACAATAGCTGTCTTTAGATAATAAAAGTACAGTAATTTTTTCTTTCACTTTATTTTAAACTTTTGCCAATCATTCTAAATGTTCTCAGTCTATAAATAAGACTTACTTCGGTAATGGAATCATCAACAAATCACTGTAATTTCTCTTAAAAATACTTTCAAAGATTCTATTAACCTTTAAAAAATTTTAAATTATCTTCATTGCTTTTTAAAATGATAGCAAGTAATGCAGACTCCATATGAAATGTCAAATGGCGAAGAAAGATATAATGAGGCAAGAAAAAGAATCTCCTAATTCCATTTCCTTCTACAAGATAACCGCTAATCTCTGAAGCTTTTAAAATACTGCCTTTATATTAAGAACTTAAAAACATTTCAAATTAAATGGAGAAGCTGAGAACTATTTGCTTTGTGGCAAGCACAGTCCTAAATGTTTTAAATGTGTCCTTTCAATGAATCTACTCAATAGCTCTGTGGGGTAAATGTTAAGCCCCAGTAACCTCCAAATCAGGGCCCTGAGAGATGAACAATTTGCCCAAGGCCACACTCTAGTAAGGGGCAGGGTTGGCATTTAAATCCAGTTCCAGGGGGTGTCCAAGCCACTGCCTCAGGGGACTGCCATTATGGTGGGTGGGGCTGAAGTGATTATAGTGCAGGGATTGGACTTGAACTCACTTCTGGTGGCTCCCTGGTCCAGTGCTCTCGGACAGTAGAAAAAGGATTTTTAAAATCTAGATGATAACTGTAGAATAGAGCTCATGCTAGGCAGAGAAGGAAATGATAATAGTGGAGCTGGGACACAACCAGCATTGGGGGGCACTTTACACTGGGTTGCCAGGGGTATGGTGATAAGGAGGCGAGTTGGGTGATCCTGGAAGCCCGGGCGGGAAGCAGCTAGCCCCGCACTCCAAAGGGTTAAAGTCGGGCAGGAAAGCCCCTGGGGGGAGAGACCACCGAAGGCTGCCATCCTTGGATTTTACCTCCCCCACCAGCAGGAACCAGACCGGCCGATAGGATTGGTTCCTCCGGGATTATCTGAGGCCCTGGGTTGAGGTGAGCTTTGGGGACAGAAGCCCAGGTCCCACATCGCCCCACCTTCATCTGGGGCTCAGAAAACTAGGTGTCCTGGGATGGGCGCCCTGGCCCAGATAGAAGCAGTTGCAGCCCTGGCCCAGGCAGACTTAGAGAGTGAGAGGTGTTGAGCCCCCAGCCGGGGCGATGCTCAGAGAAAGGTGGGGATGGAGGCCCTGGAGAAAGTAGGGCCTCTCTGGAAGGGAAGGGGCCTGCCCCAAAGCCTCCTGACTTGCAGGATCTGGGGTGGGGGAGCTGCCTGAGGAAGAGGTGCATCTTAGAGGTTCAGAGAGCCCCAAAGTCTCTAACCCATCATCCCAGGCCAGTTTCTGGACTCCAGCTTTGCTCTCCTCCCTCCCCCCCATCCTCCCCTTGCCTGGCCATGGGTTTTCTTTCCTTGGGATCTTCTATCTAAACCTTCTCCTCCCCACCCCTCCCCCCAAACTCTTTGGAAATCTTTAAACACTTTCAAGTTTTTCCTGGGCAGTTTGAGGTCGGTTTGAGAGCTAAGTCAGGGCGCGTTAACACCCCCAGCTGGGTAGAGTGGATGAGACAATAGCTGCTATCACTTTACCATTGGAAGTGACCCCCGAATTTGCACTTCTTTCATCTTGGGACCGGAGCACTTGAGAGTAGGCGATTTCCTTGGGGGGGAGTGGCTTAAACGGATTCTCCCCTGGCCAGTTGGCTGTAGGCCTCCTTGCTCAATGGACAAATCTGAAACCAGTTCTGAAGTGAGAGTGGCTTTCAGCCGGGGACGCTGTCCGCAGGGTGACTTAAATGTCCCAAGCTGGAAGGTGGAGAGAGAAGTGGACGCCCCCCGGGCTCTGGGCTACCATTGAGGTCAGTAAATGAGGACGTTAATTCAGAATTAGGAAGGGTGAGTGCCTGTGTAGCTTGGAGTCCCCAGGGAAACAAGGGCGGGCCTTGGAATACCAAAAAGCCCACGGGTGGAGGAGCGACTCCGTGAAGATGCCGTAAGCCTGGATGTGTGTGTGTGGAGAGGGGAGGTGAGGCATTGTTTCACATTCCTTTCTCCCCACCCCCCCCCGCCCGCCTATCTCTCCTCTCCACCCTACACAATGGTCTGGTTGGTCTCATCCCGTCCCCGAGCTTCCTGAGTTGGGTCCGCTGTCTCAGATGCTCTGGGCAACTAGCTCTCTCCCCAGCCACCCGTTGCCTCCTGGCACACCCACGAGTGACTGATGGCTTGCCTGTTTCCCTTTGTGGGCCGCACTTCCCCAACCCTTTCAGACGTGTGTCCCACTAGCAGTGGTTCTCAACCTTCTGGCCCTTTAAATACAGTTCCTCATGTTGTGACCCAACCATAAAATTATTTTCGTTGCTACTTCATCACTGTAATGTTGCTACTGTTATGAATCGTAATGTAAATATCTGATATGCAGGATGGTCTTAGGCGACCCCTGTGAAAGGGTCGTTCGACCGCCAAAGGGGTCGTGACCCACAGGTTGAGAACCGCTGCACTAGAGCAACTCTCCTTGGGAACTCCCAGCCTCAATGCCTGCACGGAGCTCCCAGGTGCTCCCGCTGCCCTTGGTGGGAGGAAGTTCTTGGGGTCACAGTCGCCTCCACTAGCCAGCCCCGGTGCTCCCCCCACCTTTCTGGGCCTTCTGGCCAATGGCCACTGGGGAGGGAGCCAAGACAAGACGGCTGGCCCTCTCTCGAGTTAGTAGCTGGACTGTTAGGCTAGTGTGACAAGGGGAGTGAGGGCAGGCCAGAGAGGCACGGAGCCAGGCCCAGTAAGCTGCCTAGTGGTTTATCCCGGTCTCACTCAAGGCTGAGGCCTCTGTGGTGCTTGTTGGGCCTGGTTGACTGAAGAGACTGCAGGGCCAGCTTTATGTGGGACCGGAGACAGTGGGTAGAGGGTGGGGAGAACATAGGGTCCTTGGTGAGCAACCACAGAGCCCAGCATGAGGCTGGCAGGGAAGCAGTTTGTTCTAGAGGTCAGAGGAGACTTACAGCATCGGCCAGCAGATCCTTTGGCCCTTTCTTCCCTTGCCCTGCCCAGGTCTCTGGCTCATCCCTTCTAGAATGCAAAGACAGAGGCCAGAGCTGGGCTCTGAGACCCCATCTGCTTTCTAAGGAGACTGGGGGAGGAGGAAAGCTGGTCTTTGTGGAGGTGAGGCTTTGAGTCTCCTGCAGAGTTGCCCATGTTCGTCTTCACTCCTCGGCTCCAGAGCCCTTCCAAGGTGCTAAGATGCCGGCTGGATGCTTTCAGGACGCGCTTCTGTTTTATTTCCTTCCAACCTCAAGCCAGGGGAGCCGTCATGCCTTTTCAGATCCCTTCCAAGAGTTGCCAGCGGGGGAAGGGGTGGGGCCAGCTGGGCCAAGCCCATAGATTAGCTCTCATTTTCTGCACCTAACTCATGAAATACACCTGGCAATCGCCGAGCTGCTTTGCATTGCACTCCCAGGAAATCACTGCTGAAAAGGACTTGCACCTGAACCCCATCAACCTCGTCTACTTAAAGATGATTGGCTTCCCCGTAGGGCCTCTAGCCTTTTCCACTACCCTGTTCTCTGGTGGTTCAGACCATCTCTTGGGTAGATGTGGGCTGTAGAGCCTCTCCAGGGAGCTACTTTTCTCAGCAAGCTGTTGAGGAAAACAGAAGTGGGGTATTACATACGCCTCCTCAAACCACTTTGGGCAAGAGGAAAGAATGAGGTAGGGTGGAGTAGGGTGGGACTGGGTCTGGGCCTGTAGGTAGGGTGGGACAGGGTAGGAAGGGGTGGGGTTTGTGCAGGAGGAAGTGTGCCATATCTGGACATTGTGCTGGAAGGTATCTGGATACTGTTGCTTGAATTCAGGTAAGTCGCCCTTACCTTTCTGGACCTCAATGTCCTTATCTGTAAAATGGCCTGGTTTGTCTTAAAGCTCCGAGGATCCCTGTGCATGTTTCTGACCCTTTTGGATGATGTGCATTTTGGGTGACGTATCCCCTGGGTGGTGGATTTCAGTGGTTGGGAGGGGAGCGCTGCTCAGATGCGTAAGGTTTCGTAGTTTTAATAGCTGTGGTCTTGGGGAAAGTTATTTAATTTAATCCCCAAGCCTCTGTTTCTCCAGGTGTGAACTAGGAAAAGCCATCCTAGCGATGGTTGCAGGTGTGATGGAGTTGCAGTTCACAGGGAGGAAAGGGGAGAGCCACATACTGGGTAAACAAAAGGACCTCTGAGAAGCCCGAATCCAAGCTCTCCCATGTGAAGGCCACAGAAACTTGTCATCGCGAGGGAACATTGTAGGAAGTAGGCTCGCCGAGTGGAAGGGCAGAAAGAATCACCCACACAATTAAATTAATTGTCCCCTTTTATTTGTCCCCGAGATTTTGGTTGAATTACCAGAGTAAGCAGTAGGTAGGTGGTGGCTATTTTCATAATTTTGTTGACAAAGTAGCCAGGGGAGCACTCATTTACATGCAGCTGTATAGCAAGGTTAAAAAATCCCAGCGTCTTTGCTTGCCAGAATGAAAAAGCTCTTCTGTGTGTAGAGTTTGCACTTCAGGCAGGTTTTTTTTTTTTTAATCACACATGAAAATGCTCTCTTCACTAAGAACTGATAGGAAATGTATCCCCTAGCTTTCCAAAGAAAACTAATTTGTTTTTTAAAGTAGATCTAAAGTACACAAAAAATGAACAGATTAAAAGTCCAATTCCAGGGCCAAATAATATGATCCAAATAGAGATTTGGTGAGAGGTTACACCAGATTTGTCACTAGGCACATTTAAAAAAAAATCTACAGCTGAGAGAAATTTTATCCAAAAGTGTTCCTGATTACCAGTTTTTAAAAAAGCTTTCTTTTTTGTGATTATCAAGTAAAATTCTGTTGACACTTTTGGTGCTTTTTTTTTGGTTTTGTTTTGGTGTTTTAAAAACCTTTTTTCTCCCCCAACTTCACTGAACCATAGTTTACACTCATACACATCCTTTTTAAGTGTAAAGTTTGATTAGTTAAGTGGATACACCCCGTTTTTTTTTTTTAAAGAACCTCATTCTTTAATATATTTTTATTGATTTCAGAGAGGAGGCCAACGCTCTATCCACTAGGGCACAAACCAGCTAGCGCGCAGTTTTTTAAAAAAATTTTTTAAAAAGTATTTTTATTGAGAGGAAGGGGGAGGGAGAGAGAGAGAGAAACATCAATGATGAAAGAGAATTATTGTTCGGCTGCCTCCGGCACACCCCACACTGGGGATTCAGGGGCCCACACCCCAGGCATATGTCCTGACCTCCTCCTGGTTCGTAGGTCAACGCCACCACCGCGGGGTCCAGACACAATTTTTAAACCTAAGACTAATCTAAAGCTATTTATTGAATTCTATGTTCTCTGTGAGAACAAAGGTCTGAGAAATGGTCTCCTTTTAAATTTAAAAACAGTCTCCATAAAGGAATATTACTTTGCTTTGCAATACAACGCTGAAAACAGGCCAGTAATTAGAGTGATTAGTTTGTGTTGAGGAGGTGGCTGGCTCTTGAAACTAGATGAGATGAATCACAGGCCCTAAAGAGCATCTGGTTTCAACTACTGGCTGTACCGCTGTGTGACAGGCAAACTGGGTGAAGTAGACTAACATTGATTATCTCAGTTTCCTCACCTGTGAATTGGGGCTAATGGTATTATTACCTTAACTTGTGGCCGTCAGGATTAGGACAGTGCAGGCCAAAGAGCAGATGCTCAGTAAATTTTAGTTATTAGATCTGTGTTAGCACAGTGGCCAGGCCGACACAGTTGCTGCCCCCGTGAAAAGACTGGCTTTGTTCCAGGGCAGCAGTTCTTAAGCTCTTGGTCTCAGGACGTCAGTGTGCTCTTAAGAACTGAGGACCCCGAAGAACTTTGTTTATATAGGTTACATCTGTCAATGTAGAGTGCGTTCAAAATTAAAAAGGAGACATTTAGCCCTAGCTGGTTTGGCTCACTGGATAGAGCGTCGGCCTGGGGACTGAAGGGTCCCAGGTTCGATTCCGGTCAAGGGCATGTACCTTGGTTGCAGGCACATCCCCAGTAGGGGGTGTGAAGGAGGCAGCTGGTCAATGCTTCTCTCATCGATGTTTCTAACTCTCTATCCCTCTCCCTTCCTCTCTGTAAAATATTAATAAAATTATTTAAAAAAGGAGACATTTAGAAAATATTTATTAAAAAACAACAAAGCTGTTTCATAGGATCAATGCGTAGTTTTTATGAGAGAAAAGAACATTATTAAGAAAAGTTGATTCTTTTACATTTCTCCAAATCTTTTAATATCTGGTTTAATAGAAGATAAGTAGATTCCGTCCGTCTCTATGTTCAATCTGTTGTGATACATTGTTTTGGTGGAAGTATAAAGAAAACCCCATTTCACCCAGATATGTGGATGGAAAGAGGAAGGCTATTTTGATAGCTTTTCAGTGGATATTCTTTGATAATATATCAAAACTTGACAAGTAGTTTCTCAAAGCTTAGTTATAATGTAGCATCTGAAACAGTATCCATGAACTTTTTTTTTTACCCTACTATCTTAAAATACATTGCTTTCTTTTATATTTTGTTTGGATCTTTTTACCTGTGCAT
Organism: Myotis brandtii; assembly: GCF_000412655.1. NCBI lineage: Eukaryota > Metazoa > Chordata > Mammalia > Chiroptera > Vespertilionidae > Myotis > Myotis brandtii. The sequence goes on from NW_005371193.1 coordinate 400,177, forward strand.
GACTTTGTAACCACCCAATATATTTAGGAAATATAATTCATTGAGTGATGCAGATCTTCAAATGTTGATAATTCCATTATACATATAAAAAGTTACATTTATAGTGTCACCACTGATCAGAAAAATCTTTAGGATACAGGTTTCTAAAATTCTAATTTTCTTCTTCTTCTTCTTCTTTGAGTTTTTGAGTTTCCTTGAGCCAAACTGATGACAATTGCCAGGAAGCAAGATCTCAAATGTTCCCCAAAATTCTAATTTTCAAATGAAAGCTCAAAATTTCACTGGCAGCAAATGGTAGTTTTCCTTAAAGTGACAGGCTCACTTTATCATTTTTGAGAATGTCTACCAAATATCCTAATCTAAAAGACTAATGTCTCTCAATCTTCCTTTGAAGTAAAATGGTATTCCAAGATAAGAGCAGCTAGTTCATCATACAATTGTCATATGAGACCTTCAGTGTGCAGCAGAAATGCTTTGTGTGTACTCCCCATTTTGTCACTCCTAATATTCAAAAGTTGTGTTTTTTAAGGGTTGTGATTTCAGAAAAATAAGCTTTATGGCTTCATCAAGGATATTCTCTGTTTTTTAGAGTGGGAGGGAAGGAGGGAGAGAGAGAGAGAGAAACATTAATGTGAGAGAGACACCTCGATTGGTTGCCTCCTCTATGGCCCCCCAGTCAAGGCTGGGAATCAAACCTGGGACCCAGATACTGCAACCCAGCTATGTGCATGGGCTGACACTCTAACTACTGAGCAATGCTGACCAGAGCAATCAAGGACATTTTTTTTTCTCTTAAATATATTTTTTATTGATTTCAGAGAAGAGAGGAGAGGGAGAGAGAGATAGAAACACCAATTAGAAAGAGAGAATCATTGAATGGCTGCCTCCTGCATGTCCCACACTGGGGATCGAGCCTGCAACCTGCGCATGTGCCCTTGACTGGAATTGAACCTGGGACCCTCCAGTCAGTAGGCTGACACTCTATCCACTGAACCAAACCGTCCAGGGCTCAAGGACATTCTTGAGTGAACCTAGCTTTTTGTTTTTTCCTAACTGCAACTGCATGGTGGTAAAGAAGGGAATGACTTCTAGCACGATTTGATTCATACTAAGGTACTGCAGTTTTAATCAAGTGTTTTTACAGTGAAAAAGGCAACTATCTTAGTGTTAGCTTAGTATATCTTAGTATTATTATGAAAATAGCTTAACTTGCAGACCTCTCTGAAAAAGTCCCAGGGAACCCCAAGTATGGTCCTTGAGAATCACTGTTCTAGGGAAAGACAGGCCAATTTTGGCTACAGGGGATTGTAAGTCTTTCCCAGGTGCAGAGGTACAGCTTTTATGGCTGCACAATGTAATCTGTAGTACTAGATAATACTGAATATACAGTACCTATCACTTCTACATTACGTCACAATGTGCCCGGCACTTTTCTAGGGGTGGATATAAAAGTGTGTGTGTATATCTATGTCTCCCTCCTTTCCTTTCACTGTTTCATTTATACCTACAACAACCCTATAAGGTAGATTTTTTTTTTTTTAACACAGAGAAGGAACCTGAAGCTTAGAGAGGTTAAGTGATTTCTTCAAAACCAAGAAGACCAAGCTCTTGGTACCACTGAAGGGTGAACTGAACCCTGGAGGCACTTTAGCCATTGCTTGCTATGAGGAAATGGGGGTGGTGCACATCATCTCAAGGGAGAAGGTGCAGGGCTGGACGGGCCACCATTGCTGGTGTCCTCTGGGTCCTTGTCCTGACCTCTGCTCTCTGCCCTTTGCCCTTGGCAGGATGACATCCCGGGAGCAGCTGGTGCAGCAGGTGCTCCAGGAGCTGCAGGAGGCGGTGGAGTCCGAGGGCCTGGAGGGTCTGGTGGGCGCTGCTCTGGAGGCCAAGCAGGTCCTGTCCTCCTTCACCCTCCCCACCTGCCGGGAGGGCGGCCCCAGCCGCCAGGTGCTGGAGGTGGACTCGGTGGCCCTGAGCCTGTACCCAGAGGACGCGCCCAGGAGCATGCTGCCGCTGCGCTGCCAGGGCGAGGGCAGCCTGCTGTTCGAGGCGGCCAGCCTGCTGCTGTGGGGCGACGCGGGCCTCAGCCTGGAGCTGCGGGCGCGCACCGTGGTGGAGATGCTGCTGCACAGGCAGTACTACCTGCAGGGCATGATCGACTCCAAGGTGATGCTACAGGCCGTGCGCTACTCGCTCTGCTCCGAGGAGTCCCCCGAGATGACCAGCCTGCCGTCCGCCACGCTGGAGGCCATCTTCGATGCGGACGTCAAGGCCACCTGCTTCCCTAACAGCTTCTCCAACGTGTGGCACCTGTACGCCCTCGCCTCCATCCTTCAGCGCAACATCTACTCCATCTACCCCATGCGCAACCTCAAGATCCGGCCCTACTTCAACCGCATCATCCGGCCCCGCCGCTGCGACCACGTGCCGGCCACGCTGCACATCATGTGGGCTGGCCAGCCCCTGACCAGGCACCTCTTCCGCCACCAGTACTTTGCCCCTGTGGTGGGACTGGAGGAGGTGGAGGCTGAAGAGGCTACCTGCTTGGCCCCTGCTCCTCCGGCCTCAGCTCCTCCTGCCCCGGCTCCTCCGGCTCCTCCTGCCCCGGCTCCTCCGGCTCCTCTGGCTGCAGCGCCAGCTCTAGCTCCGGCGCCACCGCCAGCCAAGACCCCGGAGCTGCTCACCCAGGAGCCTGGCCTCAGCTACTCCCACTTCTGTGAGCGCTACAGCGTCACCAAGAGCACCTTCTACCGCTGGCGGCGACAGTCCCAGGAGCACCAGCAGAAGTTGGCCACCCTCTGCTCAGCCAAGCATGTCCTGCAGGACAGTGTCCGCCGTGGGGGCATCATGTCACTGCAGCAGTTTCTCCAGCGGTTCCCCGAGATCTCCCGCTCCACCTATTATGCCTGGAAGAATGAGCTGCTAGGCACTGGCACCTGCCAGCCGCCGGCCCCCAAGGAGGCGCTGGGCGTGGAGGAGCAGGAGAAGCTGCCAGAGGAGCCGGCTCCCGAGGGGCTGGGGTGCTCCATGCTGCCCGGGTCCAGCCCCGGAATGGTCCTCATGCAGCGGGCCAAGCTGTACCTGGAGCACTGCATCTCCCTGAACACACTGGTGCCTTATCGCTGCTTCAAACGCAGGTTCCCTGGCATCTCCCGCTCCACCTACTACAACTGGCGCCGGAAGGCCCTCCGGAGGAACCCCAGCTTCAAGCCGGCCCCGGCCGTCTCCACAGCCCAGGCTCCCCAGCCAGTATCTGTTGGGGAAGAGGCTCTGCTCCCTGAGAAGGGTGAGGTGGGAGAGGGGCCAGGGAAAGCAACAGGTGTGGGGGGGTCACCCACCCCCCAGGAGTTCCTGCCCCCGAGGATGCCCCTGTCCCGTCGGCAGAGGCGTCTGCGCAGGGCTGCCCGCAAGCAGGTGCTCAGTGGGCATCTCCCCTTCTGCCGTTTTCGCCTCCGCTACCCTAGTCTGTCCCCCTCCACCTTTTGGGTCTGGAAGAGTGTTGCCCGGGGTTGGCCCAGAAGCCTGTCCAAACTCCAGATCCAGGCTCCTACCCTGGGCAAAAGCGGGGTGCAGGAGGCTGAGGCGAAGCGAGAGGAAGAGGCTGGCAGGAATGTGACAGCTGCCATGGTCCCAGCTGCAGGGACCCCAAAGGTGGCAGCTCCTCCAGGAGAGGATCCAGGGAAGGCCCAGGAGGGTCCTTCCAGAGAGAGGGCCCTGCCAGAGGGGGCCACGGCCCAGGGGTGGCCCCACAGTGGGTCCTGGCCCAGCCACCCTGTGGTGGCGGCGGCAGGTGGCAGGGACAGCCAGGCGCTGATGATGGACATGCTCGCCACCACGAAGTTCAAGGCTCAGGCCAAGCTCTTCTTGCAGAAGTGCTTCCAGTCCAAGAGCTTTCCCTCTTACAAGGAGTTCAGCGCCCTCTTCCCCCTCACCGCCCGCTCCACCTACTACATGTGGAAGCGAGCCCTGTACGACGGCCTCACCCTGGTTGATGGCTGACAGGGTGATGCAAAGGGGCTGGGAGCAGGGGGACCAGTTTGGAGAGGGTCAGGGACCTGAGTTGCCCCTGGCGTGGCCAGGATGCGCCTTGTTCTGGCTCCCACAGTGTCTACCCTGAACCCAAAGGCAGATTTGTGTTGTTTCTTGGCCCCAGGGCAGAGAGAGAGCCAGACCTCAGCCATTGGGTCTGCTGCAGAGAGTCACAGGACCAGCAGCGGTCTCTTCAGTTGTTTGCCCTTCTTATTTTGATTGTGTCTTGGATTTAGTGTTTTATTTTGGTTTAAGTGGGTTGGCTGGGCCCTCTTGCTGGTATTGGAAGCTGTATGTGTTGGGGGGAGGTCTGGAAGAGGGTTGGTTAGCTAAAGCTGCTTTCAGTTTTGTTTTTTTCTGGGGACAAAAGGAGTATAATGGCATGGCCATCTGCCTCTTGGGCAGAATATACGTCTTCAGTTGCTTTTGGGACTTGGCACTCTCCTTACTCAAATGCATTTCCCTAAGGAGCATCAGAGATCAAACATGGAGCTTCTGAGTGGCATCCCCACGGGGAAGGGAGTGGGGCTCGGTGTGAGCAGGAGCAGGATGTCTAGGAAGAACAGGGGCCTCTGAGGGCTGGCTTGTTCCTTGCGAGCAGTGTGGTCAGGGGCTGAGGGAGAGGCTCCCGAGTCTCTGCTTGCTGGTGCCTGGCCCCTCTGCAGTCCTCTGCCAGTCGGGCTTGCTTTTGGGGAACCCCTGTCTTTGCTGAGCCTCTCGTCAGAGCCTGGGCCCCATCTTCAGGGAGGGACCGCACAGTGGCCAGGCAGGTGAAAGACTTGAATTTGCATTGTCCTAGAATGAAGTTGGAAAACTGAAGAAATAAAATGATGTGGTGCCCACAGCCCTTGGTCTCTGGTATTTGTTCTGCTGGGAGAAAACTGCCCATTCGCATATTCTCCTTGAGTTTAAGGGGTCTGAGAGTGATCGTTTCTCTGTCTTCTGGGTCACTCCTAGGTTCAGGGCTTGGAGAATGAGGGGGCTGATTCTGGGCATTCTGTTTAGAATTGGATTTAAAAGTTGGGTGTTCTTCCAGCTGGGGGCGGGGCTACGGCTGCCTGGAAACTTGCCTCCCAGCAATGGGAGAAAACTGGCTGAGTGCACTCAGAGGCCAGGCCAGGGAGAGGGTCAAGTCTGCCATGAGCCCAGGCCGGATGGGCCCAGTCTTTGATAAGAAAACTGAGAGATTCGTTTGCATGCCCCTCCCTCCAGTGGGGCTGAGCTTTAAGGCCAGGCCTTTGCTTGCTGTCTTCCATGTGGTTTGGGGGAGTCATCCTTTGTTCTGCTATTTTTTCACTCCCACATTCAACCCATCAAGTCCTGTTGACTCTGACTCCAAAATATGCCTAGAATTCCCGCTCTCATGCTGCTGCCATCATTCCTACTGGTCCACATCTTAGCTTCCTACAAGTCTTCCTGCTTCCACTCTTGCCCCATATAATCCGTTCTCCATAGAGCAGCCTGAGAAATATTTAAATAAAATCTGATTCTGTCCCTTTTCTGTCTAAAATGTTGAGTGGCTTCCCTTCACTCAGAATTCTTTGCACTGCCTTACAAAGGCCTTCATAATCTGGCCCCTGACTTAAAAAAAAAATGTTTTTATTGATTTCAGAGAGAGGAAGGGAGAGATATAGAGAAACATCAATGTTACTTTGTAGTCCCTTAACTTTCGGTGGAGGGACTGGACTGCTCCTCCTACCTGGCTTGCAATGACCGCCTATAGCCAGAAGGTGGCAATCTGATGCAGCAAGAGACAGATTCTGGGTTTCCCGTAGGCACAGCTGTTTCCAACCCCCAATCTACCCCCCTTTACTGGTTTGGCTGTCAGAGGGTGGCTCTAACCTTGCTTCGGAGAACTGCCCTGCTTGGGGCTCAGTATTTTCTTGTTCTATTCCCTGCTCTTAGAACCAAAGCAGATCTGATGGCAGGAGGTGTTTCACTAGGGGGTCTAAAAACCACCTGGATGGAAGACCCTGGGGAGCTTGTTAGTAGTTGCGATTCCAGGGCCCCACCCAGATCTACCGATTCTCACCTTAGACATTGAAGAGGGTGAGTTACTTGGCCTTGCTGTGCCTTGCTTTCTCCACCTGTAAAATGGGGATTACAGTGATGCCTATAATATTGCGCCTCGCTAGATGAGCATTTGCTATTGGTAAAAACGTGGACTAGTTTGAGAACCCCTGGATTTTTAGGAGGAAGCTAATGCCTAAGGAGAGGTTGCTCAAGGTAGGTTACCAACTAGATTTAAGACACTCCTGTCCGAAAACCAGTAGGTCTGTCAGAGACCAGCACTGAGCCCCAAACCCATAGAGAAGATAAAACTGATTAGTCAATATTGATTTGGACAAGGTTTTATAAGTCTGGTTAAATTATTCTTATATAGAAAAGCAGGGCTGTTGTTTTTTTAATCTGCTTAGAAACACAGAAACACATAAGCAGTGACTATATTTGCTAAGACTATTTCATGCTGGTTTTGAAGTTGACATTTGTTGAAATTATTTGTATTTTCTTGCACCAACTTCTATCTCTGATGCACAGGTAGAAATGCCATTGAAATGAACAATGAATAAGGGAGAAAACAATATTTGAGGTTAGCTTTATATTTCCCAACGTCTTGTGCTCTTAGCAAGTGACACTGGTTCTGAAAATTTTGAATATAAAAGCTTCACCATAAAAAAGCAATCAGGTGAAATGTGAATAATTTAAAAATATTTTTATCTATGTATTTATCCCCTGGGGACAGGGTCCTGTATTTGGTGGAGGTCATCTTATCTATCATAATGCCCGAAGCTTCTTAAATATTTATCTGGAGTCCAGCTCTCAGGCCCCTGGGTAGCTCTTGGGCCCCAAGCATCCACCTCATATCTCAACTGCCCCTTCTGGATGGATGTTCCACCAGCACCTCAGTCTCACCATCTGGAAATCTGGGCCCATGCACCCATTTCCCACCAACCTGTTCTCTATTTTTCACCCTGGCTGCTGCCAGCATCAGGTTACCAGCTGAGCTGGCTAAAAAGCGGGGCATCATCCTAGAATTTTCTCTTCCCCATCATCCCACCAGGACCCTAGGAATACTGCTCGGTTCATAAGATTCCACGCTGCTGGGTTATCACAGGAAGAGAATTGGATTGGCCCAGTCCGCCCCACTCCTACCCCCTTTCCTCTGAGCACAGCTCTGAAAGCCAGGTCATAATTGAGGCCACTCTCCTGCCCAAGTCTGGTCCAGTCTGTGGCTGCATCAGCTTTGCTCGCAAAGGGGTCTGGCAGAGGTAATAGGCTCCTCTCCAGCATCCCACGATTGGCTGAGCCCTGTGCTGTAAACTGAGGATACAGAGCTATTTGGCCTCCACTCTTATCCTCACAAAGGCCTTGGTTTGCTGGCAGCTGTGGTCTGACACAATACGATAGAGGCTTCCATATGGAATGCACCGAAAAGCACCATGGGGTTGCAAGGAAAGCATATGCTGGCTTGGGCATCTCATAGCTCATCTTGACACCCTTCCCAACTTGGAGCTTCCTGGGGCCAACTCTGCTCTGTGAACAGCAGGCTGCCTGCGGGTCTCTGGGAAACGCCTCAATTATTTCTCAGGCGATCCTGGTCGCTGATTGTAAGATACCTCGGTTTGGTGGCTGTGAGGGAGGGTGGGAAGCTGAGGGACAGGTGCTCTGACGCAAGGCAGTTGTTAGGATGGGGCTGAAAGGCCTAGGGAGGCAGAGTTGGGGAATGTGTTTCAGGGGAGCCGCTGTCTGCCTCGCTCACTTCCTGACTGCTACAGGAAGGTTCTAGAGCAACGGTTCTCAACCTGTGGGTCGCGACCCCTTTGGCGGTCGAACGACCCTTTCACAGGGGTCGCCTAAGACCATCCTGCATATCAGATATTTACATTACGATTCATAACAGTAGCAACATTACAGTTATGAAGTAGCAACGAAAATAATTTTATGGTTGGGTCACAACATGAGGAACTGTATTTAAAGGGCCAGAAGGTTGAGAACCACTGTGATGTCTCCTTCCCAGCCCTGGCTGATGACACCCTGGGATGCCTGTAGAGTGTCCCTAGCAGGTACCTAAATGTTCCCATCACTGGTTTATCTCATGGAAGAGGAGGAGGAAGCTTTCAAGGAGACCAGGAGTGGCAGAAAGTAGGTTTGATGGTATAAAAAAAGCTCCCGTAGAAAATGGCTTTGAAAATAGCATGGAATCCGCTTAACTCTGGTGGTTCCTCCCTGCCAGGCAGAGAAAACTTGGGTGGGTGGGGGGACCTAGATAGGGGACAGCCAGGAAGAGACGGGGCAGGCAGCTGCTCATGTGTCCCCCTCTGCCTGAGGGGACCATGGGATGGCAGAGGACAGGCGGCTGCAGGGCATCCTCCTCATTGCCTCTCCTGTTCCGGATTCGGGCAGGGGAGAGGCCAGGGTCGGGCAGGAGGGAAAGCACAGCCTGTCGGGAGTGGCTTTGTGGTCCACTTGCCCCCGCCCAGCCTGGCTCAGTGCCAATGTTGTTTTGTGGCCTGTGCATGTTGACAGTCAGCCACTCTCAGTTTCTAGGCCCCCTGACTTTGGGCAGAGTTATCTGTTGTCATTGAAGACAGAATTGGGGGGAAATGAGGGCTGGCTAGGCTGCATTGCAGTGCCCAAGACAGGTCCCGATGACTGTGGGTTCCACCGATCCTCAGACCTCATCTTCATGGGGACAGGAGGGAGGCTGGTATTTTTGGGTGAGTTAATATTTCCTTCCTTCCTTCAGTTCACATTTGTTGAGGCCTGAAGGTGAGGGAGGGCAAGGTTACAAAGCTCAGTAAGACCTAGCGCCCCCTGGAGTTGTTTAGAAACATTGACTACATAACTGGTCCTCAATCCTAAATTCAAGGATTCTCAGGGCAGTGAGTGTAGTTTGCAATTTTATGTCTTCATTCAGAATTTCAGATGACAACCTTAATTCATTTTATTCGATAAAGACAGAACCCCTTTACAATGGTAATTTGCCACTGAAAGACATCTCTATGCAATAAGACTTTGGTTTTTAAAGCCAGTCTCTTGAATCAGGGCTTTGTTACATGCTATGAGCTGTAATAGAGGGAGGCAATGGTGCTGTGGGGGAAGGAACAGAAGATAATGAAAGCCTGGAGCAGGGAAAAGCCCCAAGAGAGCAGGATTTTGATACCGCCATTGGCCCTGGCATGTTGATGAGGCCCAAAACCATTTAAAATATTAATTTTCTGAAAAGTACCACATCATGTTGGTAGCTTGAAATGGGCCACAATGGAGTACTTACACCACAGACATTGGCAGATCCTACAAATCAGGCAGATGTGCTGAAGGGTCCCCAGCTGTGCCTGCGACATCCCTTGTGGTCACTCGTTTCCCCGAATCACTCTTCCCTAAGTCTTTACAGAACTGGCTCTTGTTAGTGCTTTACGTCATGCCATCTGCTCAGAGCGGCCTTCTTTGACCCCCCACCTCAAGTGGATCCCAGTCACTATTAATTACTACATCCCTTCCTGGTCAACATCACCATTGGACATACTTGTTTTCTGGATTATTGTCTGCTCCCCCCACTGGAATGCAAGCCCCCAGGAGCAGGAACTCATCTGAAACGTTCATTGCTTGATGCCTCTGACTAGAACAGAGCCTGGCACATAGTAGGTATGCAGAAATGTTTACTGGATTAAGAAATGAGTGGGTTTGGAGTGGGAGGCCGAGTGCGGGTTGCAGTGGAAAGGCTGGTGCCAAGTACGGGCCTGCTCTTGGCTGGGCCAGCCTGGGTGTGAGAGAGAAGGAAGAGGAGGGAGAGGAGGAAAATTCTCCTTGGTCTGAATTCTCCTTGGTCTGGAAGCTGCTGCACTGGATGGGAATGGGCCAAACCCATCAGATCCTTGTCTTGGGGAGGAGGCAGCCAGATTTAGCAAATAAAAATAAGGGATCCCTAATTAAATCTGAATTTTTGTATAAACAATGTTTTAGTATAAGTATGTTCCAGGCAACATTTGAGACATACTAAAACAGTATTCATTGTTTATCTGAAGGAAAATTGAACTGGATGCCCTATATTTTATCTGGCAATCCTACTTGGAGACTCAGCAGTCTGAGTATAGCTGTGGTTTAGCTAATAGTATTGTACCAATGTTATTTTCCTGGTTATGATAATTGCACACACTTAAGTGAGTTATTAGTCTTAGAAGAAGTTGAGTGAAGGGTAGAACAGGAATTCTCTGTACTATTTTTTGCAACTTTTCTATAGGTTTAAAATGACTTCAAAATAAAAAGTTAAAAAAGGAAATCCTAAACATCACCTCAAAGGCCTGATATTATCTAGCCCCTCCCACAGTCCCTGACCATTCTGCCTTCATACAAGCCTTTCGTATGCTCTGGCCTCCCAGAGGCAACCCTTCTCTACCTGCCATGCTGCCCTGACCCCACCCACCCTGCTCAGAGTTCAACCAAGCCCCACTTCCTGGCTGCTTCTTCCAGTCCGGGTCAAACCTTGCCATTGCAGGTTCCCATAGGATCTGAAGTTTATCACCAGCACAGTAAGACAGTTGTTCTTATCCTGAGACTCACCTGGGGATTGTTAAAAACCTCTGGTGCCTCTGATGGGAGTGTACATACCTATGTATACCCACTTTGGAACACTGTTTAGCAACATCTATAAAAGCTATTTAGTAGATGAACATCTACATTCCCTAGAATTCCCTAGGGGAATTCTACTCCTAAAAGAATGTAAGCTTATGTTTAAGAATGTTTATCATGGTACCGTGTCTTCTCCTTTGATAGTATACAATAAACTGCAAAACTGCTATTCCTACTCTGGCTCAATGGTTAGAGTGTGGCCTGAGGACCAAGGGGTCTCAGGTGGGATTCCTGGTCCAGGGCATGTGCCTCAGTTGCAGGTTCGATTCCTGGCCCTGGTCAGGGTGTGTGGAAGAGGCAACCAGTTGAGACGTACACACTCTCTCTCTCCCTCCCCTCCACAGGTATGTGCCCTTGACCAGGAATTAAACCCGAGACCCTTTGGTACTCGGCTGAAGCTCTAACCATTCAGCAACACCAGTCAGGGCCAAACCTGCATTTTTTTGGTACAACTCTGACCCATTGCTACATTTCTTTTCCCCTATAAATACATGAATGATAATAAGAGTTGTTGACTTTAAAAATAATAAGTCATGGGGATGTAATGAACAGTACGATGACTACAGTTAACAATGCTGTATTGCATATTAAAAAGTAGTTAGGAGAGTAGGTTTTGAAAGTTCTCATCACAAGAAAAAGAATGTTGTAACCATGGGTGGTAATGGGTGTTAACTAGGTTTATTGTGGTAATAATTTTGCAACATATATAAATATAGAAATATGTTGTACACCTGAAATTAATATAATATTGTGTCAATTGTACCTAAATTAAGAAAAAGAATTCTGGCCCTGGCCAGGTGGCTCAGTTGGTTGGAGCATCAATGTTTCTGTCTCTCTCCTCTCTCTCTCTTTCTCTCTCTTCCTCTCTAAAATCAATAAAAACATATCCTCAGGTGAGGATTAAAAAAATATTCTGGCAACCCTACCCATGCAACGTCTCCCCAACCTTGTCATCCCTGGCCCATAATCTGGGACTTCTATCGGGGAACATGGAGTAAGAGTCAATTCTCAATCCCTATGCAAAAGATAACACTCCTGTCAGGTGGGAACATGGCCCAACATCCAACCACAGCCCCTAAAAACCCTCCTCTGGTTCCTCAGGGACTGCTGGGGAACAGGGGATCTTTTCTTAATTCTGTGATCTTGGGTTCTTTCATTTACTAGGTACCTCGCATATATCACATGAGGTCCTGGCCCTCAGGCCGCACAGAACCTGTGTGGGCTGGAATGGGAACAGATTAGAAACAAATCAGAATGATATGCAACATTTACCCTGGGCGTCTATACTAAGTGGAGGACAAAACAAGTCAGAGAAAAACAAGTACCACATGATTTCACTTATATGTGGAATCTAAAAAACAAAATAAATGAACAAACAAAACAGAAACAAACTCATAAATGCAAAGAAGAAACAGATGGTTGCCAGATGGGAGGGGGGTGGGTGGTCTGGGTGAAAAAAGTGAAGGGATCAGGAAGTACAAATTGGTAGTTACAAAACAGTCACGGGGTGTAAAGTACAGCATAGGGAATATAGTCAATAATACTGTAATAACTGGTGCCAGGTGTTACTAGAGTTATTGGTGGATCACTTCATAAGTTATATAAATGTCTAACCGCTATGCTGTATACCTGAAACTAATGTAATATTGAATGTCAAGTGTAATTGAAAAAAAAAAAAGATGGAATTAAGTATGCCTTGGGGAGAGAGACAGCTTCTGAGTGTGAAGAGCGGGGGAGGAGGAGGGGAAGGAAGAGGGGAGGACTGGGGTGGGGGAGGAAGAAGAGTTCCTGAGAGGGAAAGGGTATCTTAAGATTAAAAACGCCTGGAACAAAGGGTCACTGCACATGAACGGGGGTGAGGTGAGCAGAGGATGGAGCCCAGAGCAGGTGATGGGGCCACACTGTGAAGGGCAGGTGAGGAATTTGGGCCACACCTTATAGTCCACAGAGGACCATTGCAGCAGGTTTTGTGATTTGGGGTGGCTCTTGGGGGCTCTGGGAATGCCTTGAAGCTGTGTATAAAACTGTCTGTGCAGCCCTGGCCGAGTGGCTCAGCTGGTCGGAGCGTCGTCCTGTACACCAAAAGAAGGTTTCAGGTTTGATTCCCAGTCAGGGCACATACCTAGGTTGTGGGTTCAATCCCCCGTCAGGGTGCATAAGGGAGGCAACTGATGGATGTTTCTCTCTCACATCGATATTTCTCTCACTCTTTCTTCCTCGCTCTCTAAAAAGCAATAAAACATAGCCTTGGGTGAGGATTAAAAAAATTGTATGTGCATTTTTCTGGGGAGGGTCCTCAGCGGCCATCACATTCTCCAAGGAGCCTGTGTCCCCAAGCAGTTAAGAAGTTAATTGTTAGCCACACTGGTTCTTGTTGCTTTCCCCCAGCGACTTGGGTTCCAGCCAGGCCTGATGCCTCTCCACTCCACAGCACAGGTACTGCCTGAACCACCCATTCTCCACCTCCTGCTCTCAACCCTCCCCACTCATGACCACCTGGGTCACCTCTGAGTTGGTCACCGTTGTTTAACTTCCCTGTTTGAGTCTTTGGGTTTTTTCTCCATAGAGGGCCACACCTATTGCCTCCCACTCCTAACTTGCTACTGTCTTGTTCTACCCCTTTCTTCTCCTGAAATAGCTCTCAAATGTCACCGATGAGTGATGAGTGATGTCCCAGGTGCTAAATCTGAAGTCACCTTAGGGTACTGTCTCTTCCTCCACCTCCGCTACCTCCTCCACCTCCTCCTCCTCATTTTCTGAAAAGCAATTCTCTCTTGACCTCCCTGACACTGCACCTGCATGTCTGGAATCTCCTCCTACTTCTGAGATCACTGCTTTTCTGTCCCTCTTTCTGTGTTTTTCCTTCCCTTAAATACTGTGAGTTTAAAAAAACCGGTAATGCACGCACATGGGGAAAAAAGTCAAACAAAACAAAAGAACATATAGTGAAAGTTACTTTTTCTCCCTCCCCTGGTTTTCTTTTCTTTAAAAAAAAAATATTTTTATTGATTTCAGAAAGGAAGGGAGAGATAGAAACATCAATGATGAGAGAAAATCACGCCCCCTACTGGGGATCGAGCCCGCAACCCAGGTATGTGCCCTTGACCGGAATCGAACCTGGGACCCTTGAGTCCACAGGCCGATGTCTATCCACTGAGCCAAACAGGCTAGGGCTCCCCTGATTTTCAATTCCTCTAAGTTTCTCCCCAAGGGCAACTGTTACCTTCCTTTGAAATCCTTCTAGAACTGTGAGTCCCATACAGTAGCCACTATTTATGTGACTATTGAGCACTTAACATATGGTTAGTTTGAATTGAGATATGTTGTAAGATATATACCAGATTTTAAAGACTTAGGACCAAAAAAAAAAAAAGAATATAAACTATACTAATAAAAGGGTAATATGCTAATTAGACCGGGACACCTTTTGGGAGACCTTGTGGACATCCTTCCGGACAAAGCCATGGTAGCGGGGCCGAGGCGGAGGAGGTTGGGGCAATCAGGCCAGCAGGGGGGGGCAGT
>NW_005371193.1:414597-443268 GCF_000412655.1 Myotis brandtii
GCAGGTGGGGGCAGTTTGGGGTGAGCAGGCCAGCAGGGGGGGGCAGTTGGGGGCAAGCAGGCCAGAAGGGGGGCAGTTGGGGGCGATCAGGTCAGCAGGCAGAGTGGTTAGGGGAAATCAGGCAGGCAGGCAGGTGAGTGGTTAGGAGCCAGTGGTCCCGGATTGCAAGAGGGATGTCCAACTGCCAGTTTAGTGGGATCGAGCCTAAACCGGCAGTCAGACATCCCCCGAGGGGTCCCAGATTGGAGAGGGTGCAGGCCGGGCTGAGGGACACCCCTCCCCCCCCCCACATGAATTTCGTGCACTGGGCCACTAGTTTTATTAATAATTTTTAAACATACAAGTGTAATAGTTAAGCTAGAAAAAATAATTTTAAAATATTGATTAAATGTTAATACTATTTTGGGTTAAGTAAAATAAAATATATTAAAATTAACTTCACATTTTTTTTAAAGTATATTTGTGGCTAACATTATACTTTATTGGACAGCACTAGTTTAGAGCTAGACTTTTTCGATAAGCATATATGTCTATATGTATTCCTTTAAAAACACAACATGCACATAGCATTGTATGCACTCTGTAAACTGTACTTAACCCTCTTTCTCAGAGATTGTATCATATCCGTTTATTTAAGCCTGCCTCATTCTTTGTAATGTCTGCATAGCATTTATGTAGCCAGCCCTCTAGTGATGAGCATTTCAGTTGTTCATAATTTTTAATTATCAAAACAAAGTGAGTCAGTGAATGTCCTTGAACCTACACCTTTGGGCATATGGGCAAGGATATCTGCAGCATGAATTCCTAAAAGTGTATTCCCTAGGAGTGGCTGTTCTTGGAGCATGGTTGATGGCTTATCTCTTTGTGTCCTGCAGTGCCCAGGCCAGTAAATTGTATATTATTTGTTGAACAGAAATCTCAGATGTGGAGAAGTTCTGAGCTGAAAGGGCCTCAGAGTTCACTATTGATTTATTTCACATTTTCTGAACTCCCATAGGTTTATAATAGGTTCACAGAAGAGCAGATGGGGTCTCTGCCCTTGAGGAGCTCACATTATAATAAGGAGACAAGCATGCAAACAAATATAATGAGGGTGCCTGGGGAATGCAGCAGGAGCATTTTAAAATATGTTTAATATGTTTTTAGTGATTTCAGAGAGAGAGGAAGGGAGAGGGAGAGAGAGATAGAAACATCAATGGTGAGAGAGAATCACGATCGGCTGCCTTCTGCACTCTCCCACAGGTGATCAAGCCCACAATCCAGGCATATTCCCTGACCAGGAATCGAACAGTGACCTCCTGGTTCATGGGTTGATGCTCAACCACTGAGCCACACCAGCCAGCTGGCAGCAGGAGCATTTTATTGGTGATGAAACTGAAGTCCACAAGCCGAAGTGACTTTACTGTGGTCGCTAGTGTGGATCTCTTTACACCTTTAGAACATAAGCTTTTGAGAGTCAGGATCCAGCTTATGTTTTGCATCTGTGTGAGCCTGAGCTACCCTCCTGCAATCAATGTCTAGTAGTCATTGTGACCTAACCATCCCTGAAACATGCATTTTCATACCTGATCTGATTTAAATGTCCTAAGAACCCTTGAGATAGGTTGTTACCACCCGACATCAGCATTCCCCACACCCTCACCCCAACCACTGAGGCCCGAGCAGTCAGTGCTGCTTAGTAAGGTGTGACCAGGAAGCCAGGTGGAGTGCACTGGGCAGACAGCATACTGCATGGTTAAGGATTCATCTTCTGGATCCAGAATCCAGGCTCAGATGCCAACTCTACCACTATTACCTGTGTGGCCTTGACCAATGTAGTTCATCTCAGTGGTCTCATCTGAATGAGTCCTAATGATCATCCTTACCTCAGAGAGCTTGAAAAGACACATATAATGCTTAGACTGGTGCCTGGCCCACTGTCAGTGTCCAGAGATGGAGGCTGTGTTCGTGGGACTGGACACATTTTTAAAAAAATATATTTTATTGATTTTTTATAGCGAGGAAGGGTGAGGGATAGAGAGTTAGAAACATCGATGAGAGAGAAACATCGATCAGCTGCCTCCTGCACACCCCCTACTGGGGATGTGCCTGCAACTAAGGTACATGCCCTTGACCTGAATTGAACCTGGGACCTTTGAGTCTGCAGGCTGACTCTCTGTACACTGAGCCAAACTGGTCATGGCATGGACACATTATTATTTTTTAAATATATTTTTATTGATTTTAGAGAGGAAGGGAGAGAGGGAGAGAGAGAGAGTGAGAGAGAGAGAGAGAGAGAGAGAGAAAGAGAGAGAGAGAGAAACATCAATGATGAGAGAGAATCATTGACTGGCTGCCTCCTGCACACCCCCTACTGGGGATGGAGCCTGCAATCCGGGTATCTGCCCTTGACCGGAATTGAACCTGGGACCCTTCAGTCTGCAGGCCGATGCTCTATCCACTGAGCCAAACTAGCTAGGGCCACAGAACAGATCTTTATTGAGAATGGTTCCTGCTCTAAGCAGGAGGATTCAGCCATCCTATATAATAAAAGAGAAATATGCAAATTGACCCTAACAGCAGAACGACTGGGAATGACTGGTCACTATGACACACACTGACCACCAGGGGGAAGACGCTCAATGCAGGAGCTGCCCCCTGGTGGTCAGTGCGCTCCCACAGGGGGAGCTCTGCTCAGACACAAGCCAGGCTGATGGCTGCCAGTACAGCAGTGGTGGTGGGAGCCTCTCCAGCCTCCTCAGCAGCGCTAAGGATGTCTGACTGCAGCTTAGGCCTGCTCCCTGCTGGCAAGTGGACATATCCTGAGGGCTCCCAGACTGCGAGAGGGCACCGGCCGAGCTGAGGGACCCCCCACCCCCGAATGCACAAATTTTTGTGCACCAGGCCTCTAGTTTATGAATAAGACCCAGGCACCCCTTCTCATGGAGTCGGCATTCCAATGGCGGAAGGCTGACAAACACATGATAATGAAGTGTCAAGCAGGGAGAGAGCCAAGAGGAAAAAAACAAAACAGGTAAATGGTAGGGGTGAGACCACCAGGCAAGGCCTCTACGATGAGTGACATTTGAGCAAGCAATAGCAGAACAGATATGGAGAGAAGGGTGTTCCTGGTGGAAGGACCAGGACTAGCAGGTGCAAATTCTGAGTGAGGCAGGAGCATGTTTGGTGTGTTCAAGCCAGGAGGCCGTCTCTGTTTACCTCACTTCTGATGACAAGAGACTCGTTCTGCCCTGGAGAACTTAGTAGACTGTTCCAGGCTTGATAGATACTCAGTCAAGATTTAATTGATGCTCAACGATGAAAGGAAGTTGGGAGGCTGAGCAGAGGTGTGGAGATACACAGCTTTCCTGGCTGATGGGAGGTCAGGGCTGGCCTGTGGACCCCGTGTGGGGAGCTCCTGGCAGATGGCTCCCTGAGGCTTCCTGGGGCAGACTCCTGTTGGGGGTCTCGGGGCTGTTCAAGCAGCACTGAGTCCAGCAGCTCTGCCAGGATGATGATCCTTAATTGGCTTCTCTGAGTGTGGAATCCTCCATGCATCGCCCCAGGGAGTCGGTGCAGCTGGAGGAAGCGAATCCTCACCTCTCCAACTGTAGGCTTTTTTTGGGGGGCTGGGGGAGTGAGAAGCGGGGAGCATGGGAAAAGGGGGACTGAAGCTGGTAGGGGGCCGGAGAGGGCTTTGCGTTAAGGCAGGGTGGCTGTGCTGGGCAGAAGGCTGGTGAATTCTGAGAGGGTCACCTGCTCCCATAACCAGACCCAGTTCCTGCCCAGATTTGGTTAAAGAAGAAAATGAAGAAGCGCTTCAGGCAACAGTGGAGATGGGAGCCTGCTCCTGTGTTTTTACTTCACTTTCTGACTCACCCTTGCTGGATCGAGGCGATTTGAGTACATAGAAGGTTCGTTTGAAGACGGAAGACCCAGCAATGAATTTTAAGGCTCCTCAACTTCCCAGCTAGTTGAGTGATTTACCTTACCTCTCGGAGCCTTAGTTTTCCCGTCTAGCAAATATGAGTTAACACAACAAAGAATGAGCCCAGTGGCCGGCATATGGTGGCACTCAATACTCCAAGTCTAAAATCCCGAAGGTGCCTTTCATTTCAAGTCTGTGGTTGAGAAGATCTCTACTTCCTCCCACCTCCGCTCTCCGGAGGGACCTCTGACTCCAGCACCTTCCTCCAGCCGCCTTAGCAGCACACAGGTCATCTGTGTGGGCAGGGTGGCCGTTGACCCATCACTTGGGCACAGGCAGCATGGTGGGAAGGGGGTGGCAGCAAGGCCTGCTCTCGTGCCACTGAGGTATGCTGCCTGTGTCTCTGTCAGCTGCTACCCCCACCCTGTGCATGAACCCCTCCTGGTGGTCTTGTTTCCCAATTTCCTCCTTTAGGGGTCTGTTCTGGATCCCACCTAAGTGGGCTGTGTGCTGCTCTGGCTCTGTCCTCCTCACCTCTCACTGGCCACTCAGATGAGGGCCAGGAACTGTTCCATCTTCATTATCCACCAGGTGGCTGGGCAGGTGCTGGGCTTTTCGATTTAGGAAGCAAATATTTCTTAAACTACATTGAGGGTAAAACGTGATCCTCTCTCGATGACCCTTACCCCTGCCTAGTGCCATGCAGGGAAGGGAAGAGGAAAGAAGCAAGGGGGAGGTGACTCTGGTGGCATGGTCAAGGCGCGTGGACAGTGGAGCCAAACAGCCTGGCTTCAAATTCCAGCATTCCACCTACTAACCCAGCATTCCATCTACTAACCCAGCATTCCATCTACTACTTGTATGACTAAGGGCAGCTTATGTTATCTCTCTAGACCTTAGTTTCTTTATCTCTAAAATAGGGGTACTGATAGAACTCCTAGGGACGTTGTCAGGATTCATTGATTAATGTTTGTGAAGTGCTTAGAGCAAGGCTCGGTACAGAGTAAGTACTCAATATCTTTTTATTATTATTAATCCAAGAAGGGAGGGAAAAGCCTTTCGGGCAGAAGGAATAGCATATGCAAAGACCCTACAAGTGTGAAGGCTGAAGGCAGGCAGACCTGGTGAGGTACAGAGAGTCTGGGGGACCTTGGGGAAGTGTGCTGTGAGCTGGAGTTGGAGGCAGGGTTAGGAGCTTGGCTGTTGTCTCAGAGAAATGGGTAGCTTTAATCAGGGTTAACTCGACCAGATTAGCTTTTAGAAAAGTTGACTTTAGCCAAAGGGAGGCAGGCAGGCAGGCGATTTAGTAGGAGGCTTTTTATTTTCCTCTCATTAAAAGCATCTTTGAAAAGATACTGAACAGACTTATAATAGAGCATTTCTTTACAATAGTAAATGACTGCTTGCCCCAGTCTTTCAAAGAATGTGGTGAAAAACACATAACATAAAATGTACCATTTTATCCATTTTAAAGTGAACAGTTCAGTAGTGTTAAAAATATTCACAATGTTGTGCAGCTGAACTCCAGAATGTTTTCGTCTTGTGAAACTGAGACTGTTCCAATTAAGCAATAACTCCCCACTTCTTCTCCACGGCCTTTGGGAGCCACCATTCTACGTTCTGTTTCTATGAGTTTGACTACACCAGATACCGCACAGTAGTGGAATTCTACAGTAGTTGCTTTTTTGTGATTGGCTTATTGCACTTGGCATAATGTCCTCAAGGTTCACCCATGATGTAGCAGGTGTCAGGACATCTAGGTGGCTTTTGCTGGAGCCTGAGCGAGAGCTGATGGGGGGCTTGGACTAGGTCTTGGCAATGGAGAAGGGGGGAAGTAGATGGGACCAGGGGGGCTGGGGGGAGGTAGAGTCACAGGATTTTCGGAAGATGGGAAGGTGGTGAGGTTGAGTGAGGCAGTGCCTTCAGAAGGGACCGTGGACAAGCCAGTGGCGCTCAGACCTGGGGATTCCTTTGGAGGGTGGGAGAGGGGAGGCGACTCAGGGGCTGAGCTGGGAGCAGAGGAAACTGAGAACCTCTTCTCTGTCCTCAGCGCAGAGCCCCGTGGAGACCAGAGGGGGCACAAGGAGCAGGCAGCCACCTTTGTCTCCCTTTTGTCTCCTTGTTTATATTTTCCTACAGAGCGCAGACCAGGGGTCCACCAGAACGTGGGTCTGTATGGCATCCCAGATGAAAGGCGGGGGGGGGGGGGGGGGGGGGGGGGGGGGGGAGGCGGCAGCTAAGTCTGCAGTCTGTCCCCATTCAGATACCAGGGGGCTGGCCACCGCAGGGGTCCACCCTTCTGTCTCTCGTCTCTTTCATCCTCCTGGGAATTGTAAAGGGCCTCCCCCCAGACCCCCATCCCTGCTCCTATCTCCCTGAAGAAGTGGGCGATTCTCCCCTCTGAGGGCGATACCAGGGCGGGAAGAATTTTGACCCCTGCCCTCTCCAGCTGTGAGGCAAGTCACTTCTTCCTCAGGGATATGCTCAGTGAGTTCGTGTTGAAAGTCTACGGAAAGCCCCACCCCCAGAGGAGCAAAGGTTTGAGTGGGTATGGTGGTGGCTCATGAAAGAGAGTGGGCAGTTGTACAAGGTTTTGGCACCAGGGTGGCAGGGCGGGGAGTGCTGTCTGGGATAGAGAAGAGGAGACTTTCTGGAACTGTGTCTTGGAAGATCTTTATCATTTTGGAGGAAAGGTCAGGGAATGGAGGCAGACCAGGGAACCCCAGGCAGGGGGAACACGTGAAACAACGCATGCCTTCAGCTTGCTACCAGGGATCGGCTGAGAGCTCAGCAGGGTCCTGCTGTGATGCACCGAGATTTTGGCTTTAATCTCTCTCTGGCTGTGGAAGGGGTGATGGTGGTCAACAGGAGAGAATTGGAAACATGTTTCACATAGCGCTTACTAGATACCCAATGCCGTTATAGGAGCCATCCAAGTATCAATGATGTAAGGTCACAGCAACCCTGTGCAGTAGTCACCGTCATTGTCACCAGGCCAGATGGGAAAACAGGGGATAGGATTTGAACCAGGCAGCCTGGCTCTGGACTCGGTTTTCAACCACTGGGTTAGGCTGCGGCTCCCGGCTGGCTCGGAGCGAAAGTGTTAGGACAGGGCTGGCGAGGATTAAGGATCAGGTGGGATGTGGGCCCAGGGTGATGATGGAGCCATGGCAGGCACTTAGAGGCCCTGGGTCCACTCACTGAGCTGTGGAACCAGGAGGAAAGAGGGCCCTGGAGGCTTCAGTCTTGCTATCTGTAAAATGGGTTCAGGAACCTGCCTCAGTGGCAGAGAGGGCTGGAGTGAAGGTGCTTTGTGTATCGAAGTTGCTCTGTCAATGGAGCCTGCCCTTGCCACCTCCCCTCTGCTCCTGCCACTGTCACACACATGCCCAGTGTCCCCTCTGGCCCCTTTCTGGCTGCCTCTCGGGGCACCCTGCCCTCTGAGATATCTTTCTTTGGTGTTTCCTCATGAAGCCAGAGGTGGCTTTGAAGCCCTCTGAGAGAGAGAGAGAGAGAGAGAGAGAGAGAGAGAGAGAGAAAAGCAGTTCAAGGGATGTAGGTTGAAAGAATTTGGAAATGCAGATGGGCTGCATGAGGACTTTTAATTTTTGTTCAGAACATCTGAGTGCCTCTGTGGGCCTCCCACCTCACAGAGCAGCGCCTCCCCCTGCCACAGAGAGGAGGTGAGAGCATGTGGTGGTGGTGGTGATGGTGGTGGTGGGGGCTGCTGTGAGTTTGGGGCAGGCTAGGTGATCACCCTCCAGCCCCACCCCTGCCATGCCACCAAAATAGAAGGGTTGAGGCATCGGCCCTGGGAAGGGCTGCGGGGAAGCCTTTGAAGCAGGAGGGCAGGCTGAGTGTGTTAATATTCACCCTGCCGCAGCTGTTGCCCTGGGTTTTCTGTTTCTATGGCAGGCAGAGACATCACCAGTCTCGCTCAGACACTCCAGGGCCAGGGAGGCAGAGCCTGGGCTTGGCTCATAAATCGCTGGGTGCCACTGGGCAGCTCCCCTCCCTCTCTGGGCCTCGGTTGTCTCATCTGTGGCATGGGTGACTGTGACTAGGCCGCCTCCCCGGCTCCTTCCTGCTGCAACGTTTAGGATTCACATCCTTGACAACTTGGCCACCTACCCCTGCCTCTGCACACCCCCCTCCTATCCTCTGGGTGGCGCTCAGGCCTGGCCAGCCCAGGAAATGTCTCTCCGATTTCCCTCTCTTTCCACCTTGCCAGTGAAGGAGAAGGTTGAGGTGGGGTTGCAGAGTTGGGGAAACCAGAGGAGGTGCAATTTTTTAAAAATATGTTTTTGTTTTTTTTATTGATTCCAGAGAGGGAGGAAGGGAGAGGGAGAAACATTGATGTGAGAGAGAAACATCCATCCGTTGCCTCCCCTACACACCCTGGACCAGGACCAAACCCGAAACCTGGACGTGTGCCCTGACCGGAATCAAACCAATCAAACCGTGACCTCTTGGTGCACGGGGCGTCGCTCAACCAACCGAGCCACAATGGCCGGGCCGGAGCAGGTGCAGTGTACGGGCAGCTGGTGGGGAGTCCTGGTGCAGAGCCCCTGCTCTGCCGGCTGCCCCGACATCCCTGTGCAGCAATTTCAGTTTCTATTTTAAACAGTTTGGGTTGGTTGCTTCCCTGACTTCCTGCTGGGTGTTTATAGTGAGAAAAATAATTGGTAATATTTGCACAGATGTGCTGGCACTGCAACTCATCAAGGGCACCTTTACCTGGGGGACCCGTCCTCCCCCCAGCTTCTCTGCCAGCTGGAGGAGCCAGCCTCTAGGGGGGTAGCTGCAAGCCCTGGTGCCTCCCAGGAGCCCCAGGCGGTGAGGCACAGGCAGAGCTGGGAGGCAGGAGGCCTCCAGTGCCCCAGGCGTGCCCAGAGGTAGGCCTCAGCGTGACAGGGGAGGGGGCCCTGCCCTGTTGCGGGACTGAACAGGAGGGGCCTCCTGGGGGCTGCAGGAGAGAAGCCCCTCGAAGCTTGTTCTGGTTCCATTTTCTCCCGCAGAGCCTGAATCTGCAGCTGGGGGTGAGGGAGGAGGGGGTGGTGAAAAGGAGGAGGTAGCAGGACTAAGTTGAACATAGGCGATCACTGGCTTCTCCCTTTTCTGGAGGCCTGGAGCCCTGTTCTGAAGGGGTGGGAAGGAGGCGGGCATTGTCCTGGCTGTGAGGCAGCCTGCCCACCCGAGCAGGGCCTGGACTGGAGTGTGCACTGCCCACTGTCCACTCCGGGACCCAGCCAGGCTGGTGACGTGCTGACCGCAGAGCAGGCAGGCCCGGGAAGACTCCTCAGTCACCACGTCTTCTTCACCCCTTGAAAGTGCACGCACTGAATGTGTGCACACGGTATGTGTGCATGTGTGTGCATGGCTGCACGCCTGTGCCTGCATGTATGCGTGTGCATGTGCATAGGTGCAGGCATGTGCACATGTGTGCACATCTATGCTACTATATGTGTACATGCATGTATGTGTCTTGGTTTGGGTTCCCACAGAGGCTGACCCAGAGACAAAGATTCAATTGCAGGTAGTTTACTGGGAGATGACCGCAGGCAGCACAACAGGGGCGTGAGGAAGAAGACAGGAGAGGAAGGCGGTCTCAATGCTCTCAAGCAAATTGCTGCTGTGAGCAACTGAAACTCAATCCAGAGGGGGCGGCCCGGGGGCCAGTGTACACCATGACCATTCCTCCCCCACAGAGGGCAGGAGTCGGGCCGCTGGGGGCAGGAGCAGCAGATGGGTGTGAAGCGGGATTGGACACAGGCGAAAGTGGAGGCAGGCACCAGGTGTTACAGAAATGTTTATTACAAGGATAAATATACACAATGTGGGACATTAAAACTGCTGATCCTGGGCCTGTGGGACTTCAAGGGATGCAGGGAATGGAGGGCTGGGTGACACCTGGGGTGAGGGTGGACGGTGGGACAAGCTGGGTCAGCGGTGGATCCACAGTC
Source organism: Myotis brandtii (assembly GCF_000412655.1). NCBI lineage: Eukaryota > Metazoa > Chordata > Mammalia > Chiroptera > Vespertilionidae > Myotis > Myotis brandtii. The sequence continues at coordinate 424,468 of NW_005371193.1, forward strand.
CCAGGCTCTGGATGGGGCCCGGGAATGACCAGGGCCCCAGATCATGCACAAGGAGGTCTGATAGCTTGAGCCCTGACGGGCTTGCTTTCCAGTGTGCTGCCTTCCTGCCTGCCTGTATGTCTCTCAAATTCTGGATGATCCCTAGTTGCTGGGGTGGGAGAGCAACTCTGTGGGGGGGAATCAGCAAAGAAGCCCAAGGCTGATCAGGGGCCCACCACTGACCTCCAGCATTCAGAAGCGGGAAAACATCATTGGTCTTTGAGAGACGGGCCCAACCTTCTTCTCTGAGTTGGTGGAGCCCTCAGAAATGATTGCAATTTGGTTCCAGCCCACGTGGTCCTGGCACAATTCAAACAGCTTGGAACGCCCCTGGGAGGCTCCTGTCACATCCCTGCCCATGAATACGAAGGGTGATGGGAAAGCAAACCCCTTAGATAGATTCTCCTCATCCTTCTAGAGGGGCACCTCCTCCAGGAAGCCTTCCTGATCCCTGCCGGCTGCTCAGTCACGCCAGCCCTGTGTCACTCCTTCATCGAACTCACTCAGTGGGGCTTCTCCTCGCCGGTTTCCCGTAGGATGCAAGGCCCTGAGCTCAGTGGCTGCTGGGCTGCTGGTAGCACTCTCTCCATTTACCTGGGATGGTGCCCTCTTGGGGCCCCCCAGGAGGAGCCCAGAAAAGGATGATGGGGGCAGGGACCAGGGGCAGAGTGTGGAGCCCAGGTGTCCGGCAATATTTCAGGGCCCCGATCATCGCATCTGCCTGTCTTCCTGCACAAGGAGCTCCGAGAACCTGGTCTTGGTGCAGAGTTTACATGCCTGGGACTCGCCCATCTGGAATCTCTGGTGTCTCACAAGCCCTCAGGAGGGATAAGCACCATCCAGAGCCAGAAAGAGCAAGGGGCCCCCGTGTCTCCGTGTATTTCCCCCCTGGCTGGCTGGGGTTTGGGCGTCAGGAGGCCAGATGGTGGAACTGGGGAAGCCAGGCTGTCCCCAGGGTAGAGACTCCTATGAGCTGAAAGGCCTGGGTCAGGTCTCCTGTCCACCAGGCATCCCTTCCCTCCCTGCCACCTCCTGCTCTTTCTCTGTGGAGAGGTTGGCAGAGTTGGGTAGTGGGCTGCCTGAAGGCAGAGACCCTCTGGGGAGTGGGCAGAATGGGCTGAGCTCCAAGCTGGCATCAAGCCAGAGGTGGGGCCTGCCTGGTTGGTGTGATGGGCAGCGCTACCCTCTCTTGCTTTCCAACACTGATTGGGCTGGAGAGTGGTGCCCCGGCCCTGCTCTGGGGCCAGGAGCAGTGGGCACGAGGAAGTGAAGGTTGAGCCCAGCAGGCTGCGGCCCGGGAGGCGTTCCCACACCAGCCACCTCACGACTTGTCTCCAGGGGCAGGGCTTTCCAGAGAGTCTGCAACCTCAAGCCCCACTGCCCCCTCAGGCGGAGCAGGGGAGTCAGGATGCTGGACCCTACCGGCCACTAGCCATGGCCATTGTGGGACATGTAAGCTGCCAGAGCCACCACCACAGCCACATAGAGACCGGCCCCCACGGCAATGGAGAGAGTGGCCAGGAAGAGGGCCCTGCGGGAGGTGGTGCTGGCCAGGCGGAAGTCCCCCTTGGAGATGGCCTTGCTGGTCTAGGGAGAGAGATGTGCTGATGAAAGAGGGCACCCCCATGCCCAGCCCAACTGCCCCAGCCCACCAGGCCCCTGCCCCCTCCTGCATAGGCTTCTGCCAAGCCCTGCAGTGGAGGAAGGTGGCCGGAGTCCAAGGCCTGGGCCCACGTGCTCTTACCCCCTGGGAGAAGTAGAAGGCGGCGATGCCCAGTGGCCAGAAGCAGCAGAGCATGGAGAAGATGGTGAGCCCCAGGTGGTCCCTGGGGGGCAGCGTGAGGAAGTTGTCTTCACTCTCGCTCTCTGTGGAGGTTGCGTCACTCTGCAAAACACGAGTCGGGTTCGTGACCAGGCCCAGGAGCACCCAGGGGCAATGACGTGGTTCTCTTCTGCTTCGATGGAAGTGTCTAGGTTGGGCTCGGTGCTCTCTAGCAAAAACCCTTAACAATGACCCATGGATTCCATCTTTAGGGATTTATCACAAGGAAAGAATGTAAGTATGTAGGTGCAGGCATGTTCGGCACCGGGTAGTGACTGTGAAAGATTGGAAACAATTGTCCCCTACAATGCCCAACGCTCAGGAGGTTGACTTAATAAGTGATGGAATACCTACCATGGAATACCACGTAACCCTTTTAAAATCACCTGGTAAAAAGGTTACATTATGTGGAGCAACACTAAATATGTTGCTTAGAGAGAAAAATCAAGTTACAAAACTAGGCACTGCAAGATCTCTCTGGGGGACTAGGATGGGATAAAAACATGAATAAAAAATGACTAGAAGATCACCCACTACAATAATGTTATCTTTCCGTGGTTTTTGGCATTAACTGTATATTACTTATATGATTAAGAAAACAGGAACAATAAATGCTATTTAAAAATTAAATAGTCAACCCAAGCTAGTGTTTCTCAAAGTGTGGGTAGCAGTTGTGTCGAAGTGCCCCTGGGAGATGCGACCCCAAGCCAGGCCTAATTAATCTCAACGCCTGGCGGTGGGCCTGGGAATCTGTGTTTTAAATACATGTACCCACCTCCTCCTCCTCTTGGTCGTCCTCCTGTCCCTGCAGCTCCTCTTGAACCCCATAGGACACAGTCTGGATGGCGACATCCTCTTCTGCTTGGCCAGGTTCTGTGGACCACTCTGTGGGCCCAGCCTGGGGCTCCCTGCTCTCTGTGAAGCTGGTCTCACAGCTGCCTGCCCTGGGCTCCTTGACCTTGTCCCTCCCCAGGAGGCAGGTAGGCCTGTACCAGGCCTCCACGGCTAGCTGCAGGGACCCTGGGTCCAGGAGCTGGTGGGCGCGAGCAGGGTCAGCACCTCCCAGGAGGAAGGAGTAGAGCTTCTCCTGGCAGGACCAGCTGGGCGAGGCCTCGGGGTAGGGGTAGGGGTGGTGGAGGTGAGTGGGGTTCCGAGGCAGCAGTGGGTTCTGCAGCTCACTCAGACTCTCCATGGTTCTGGGGGCAGCTCCAGGAAAGGGAATCTGGGCCAGCTGGGCAGTCCTCAGAGAGCCTGCTGGGAGCACAAGACAGACAGACACTGAGGCCAGGGCGCCGGATGCAGGACTGGAAGGGGTTAAGAGCTCGGGTTCTGCAGTCTGACTTGCCTCAGACCCTGCCTCTACCACTGACCAGAGGTGGGACCTTGACATGGCTACTCAACTTTTCAGAAACTTCTTCATTTCTTTGTCTGCAAATTGGGGATAACAGCTGTATCTACCTCATAGAATTGGTTTGTTCATGTATCCACTCAACACACATTTATTGAGCATCAGCTCTATGCCAGGTGCTGTACACACAGATGCCGGGATATGATGGTGAGAGAGGTGGGAAGAAGGAGAGGAAGAGGGATGCACACTTTTTCTTCCCGGAGCTCACAGTCTGATAGAGAAGACGGCTGCCCCAAGAAGTACCACAGGGGGTGCGAGGACAGAGGTGCAGGGAAGGCTTTTAAACAGATCTGAAGGAAGAGGACAAGTTGACAAGGCGAGGGGAGGGGGAACACATTTCATGCAGAGGCCAGATAAAGGGTGGCAGGTCTGAGAGCCTGGGAGAAGGCAGTGTGGTTCAGGGTACAGAGGGAGGTGTGAGCTGGGTGTGGGGCATGCAGCCCTGTTGGAGTCTAAGATGGCTTCACGGGTCTTGGCAGGTGTGATAGGATGAGATTTGGATCCCGAAGCCTTTCAATGTTTATGTGTGGAGCGTGGCTTGGAGAGGGCTGGGCTGACTAGTACATCATCTAGGAGGCTTTGCCATGGTTTCTGGTCAACTGAAGACAACTGGGACTCAGTGGGGAGATAAAGAAAAAAGGACAAGCCCTGGCCGATGTGGCTGAGTTGGTTGAAGTGTTGTCCCGTACACCAACCAAAAGGTGGTGGATTCGATTCCTAGTCAGGGCACATACCTAGGTTATGGGTTTGACCCCCGTTCAGGGTGTGGGCAAGAGGCAATCAATCAATGTTTCTCTCGTACACTCTATCCTTCCCTTCCTTTCTCTCTAAAAATCAATAAAAATATTTTTAGAAAACTAAAAAAAAAATTCAAAGTCTGGCCAAGGGCCATTTCTACTTCTGCCCCAAGAGAAATGACTAGCTTCTAGAAAGCTGGTTCTTGGGAAACCTGGAGACAAAGCATGCCCCAGGAACAATGCCCAGGGGAAGGGACAGAGGGAGGGGAGGAGAGGGACCAAGTGTTGAGAGTGTGGCCATGGGGGCCTGGACTCCCTGGCTGGCCTGCTATGAGGGAGGAGGGTGAGCTGTGGCCTGCCTGGAGGCAAAGCAGCAGGAAGAGGCTGCCATGCCTCAGGCTCTGAGCCCTGGGAGGTGCGGCCTCTCTAACAGAGACTCCTGGAGGGGCACAAAGACCAGCATGTGGCCCAAGTGTCCGCCTCTTCATCCAGGAAGGGGACAGATGGTGCTGGAGACATTGGGCTGCCATGTGCCTGGGGGCTTTGTTGGTGCATTAACCAGCTGCAAGTAACACTTGGGCTGAGAGCAGCTGTGGCAGGAGCTTCTCCACACGCAGAGATGGGCACACAGGCTTGGGAGGGGGTGGAGCTTAGGTCACTGCTCGCCAGTGCTCACGAATGCAGGGGCCTGGCTACTTCCTCCTCCTTTCTCACCAGAGGTCAACAATGCAGGGAGCCCCTCAGACTACAGGGATGTGGAGGGTTCCTTCCTGCAGGTGGGGAGTTGGGAGTGCCCATGACAGAGGTCTTGCAGGGCTAGGCTTGTGTCTGGGCTCCTCTGGGCAAATTCCAAGCAGGACTGGTCTCTTTTGACCCCCATGGGCAACTTCTGAGCCTGTCATAACTTCCCCTCCTCCAGCAGATGTGACCCACGGGTGCAGAGTTGAAGGTTATGTGACCATAAGGCTCATGGGTTTGGTAGTCAGGTACACCGGGGTTCCATTCCTGAACCACCCCATTAACATTTTGACTTGGCACCTCAGTTTTCCCATCTGTAATAAGAAGGGTTGAATTAAATGGTCACTGATAATGATGGCACTAACATTCACGATCCCATGGCCCCAAGGAGCCCCACAGAAGTGAAACGCCCCCTCTCTTTGTCACCTTTCAAGAGTCCAGGGTGGACGAGCAGGCTCAGAGCCCAGTGAGGAGCAGAGTCCTCTCCTTCCCTCCATGGCCTCTCAGAACAGGATGAGGGGGGCAAAGGAAAGGCAAGACAGCTACTTGCCAGGTGGACCCTTGGGCTTCCCAACTCTCCCTGGGCTGCCCTAGTCCCAGCCCCACCTGCCCCTCATCTTTCCCTCCCTCTGGGATTGTAGGACATGGTTCTCAAAGGTCCCCCAGCCCCTCCACCAGCTGGTCTTAATTTACCCCCCTCTGTGTATAGCCTTGAAGGTCCTTCTTGCCATTCATGTGGGCAGAGGTACGGAGGGCCTTTCAGCAGGGGTGAGGCAGGGAGGACCAGTCCCAGGGTCCTCAGAGCAGATGAATGCATCTAACTCACCCTGCCCTCTGCCCGGCTTCAGCAGGGAGAGCCACCTGTCCAATCCCCCAGAAGGAAAAGAAGGATGCTTGTGGCCAGGAATGAGGCCCTGGGGCTCTGGAGACGTGAGGGCATTTGCAGGGCACTTGTCCAGGGCAGGCAGTGCAGCTGGGTTCCAGCTCATCCTCCTGCTTTTGCCGACCACCTCTTTTGGTCAAAGTACATCCAGCTAAGCTTCTGGAACCCAAGTCACACAGCCTTTCCTGGACTGTGCCGTTAGGCAAGGTTTCTCAGCACTTCATTGTACAAAGATGCATGATCCTGGGTTTTCACAATAAGAACAAACCGAAAGCCACCTGAGTGTCCAACAGTCAGGGACGAGTTAAATAAATGATGGTACAATACGAGGTGGTGCAAGATCTTCCAACAGGTCTACAAAGAGGAATGACAGGAGAAAATGCTCACTGCAGATTCAGTGAGAAGGCAGAAAAGAACGGTATGTGCACATAATTTCAACTCCAGCCAAGTGTCAACAGCGATTACCTCCAGGGGTGAGAGCACGGGTGTTTCTTCCATTTTCTTTTTTACACCATGGTTTTTCAGTTTTCCACGTTTATTTTTTACAACGAGCATGTACTACTGTTAAACCAGAACAAATTAAGTGCATAGATTTCTTCTGAACTAAATTATCTAAAATCGGTTTAAAACTTCCCTAGGCTAGAGGGTTTCTTCTGGGTTTAGAGGCTGAGCACAGCATCAAAGCCTACCCTGACACACACAGATAGGTATGCACGTACACACACACACACACACACACACACACACACACACACACCCCTCCACGTCCATAAAGCATCCAAGCTAGGGGCTGTAGCACCTGCTCATAGTGGCAGTCAAGGGCCACAGTTCTCTACCAGGTCATGTTCTCCCCATAAACTGCTAGGGCCACACAAGAGTTCACTGAACTGATCCCAGGGACCCAGCACTGAGCTCTGGCCAGATGGAGGAGGTGGCAGGTCCCCAGGGCAGCCTTCTCTGCCCTTGACCTGGCCTGACCTCTTGGCCTGTTGCTTGTGGCTGCTTCTCCCTGCTCTCTGGGGTAAGAGACCAGTTTCAACGCAGACCAATTTTCATTCCCACCTCTGCTGCCCGGGCTCCCTTGGATTGTGTGTGCTGTATTGTGTGCCTGCCTATGTCCTGGTGAGCATGCCTGTGTGAGCATGTGTGTGTGTGTGAGCATGTGTGTGTGTGTAAGTGCACACATGTCCAGAGGACAGACATGAAATGCCTGAAATTCTGAAGCTAAGCAGATTGCTCCAAATTGTGCATTTGGGCCTAGCTGTCTGGGCCCCACAGGAGGAGAGGGAGAGAAGATGGCTCTGGCTTGTTTCATTCTCAGCTGAGAACTGAGCTGAGCTAAGGTTTTCCAGTCCCTGATTTGGGGATGGAGAGCACACTGCCACCTCTCAGACCAGGGACAGGAAGCCATCCAGGAGTCCACTAGAATCCAATTACAGCGTCCCACTGGAGTCTGATTGCACCTGAGTCCAATCATAATATAGTGTAACATCAGGTTGCTGATCTATAAAATGTATGGATGGGGTAGAAAGTGTTGATTTTTTTAACAGCGCGGCTCAATATGACCCTGGGATTCTATTGGGAGAAGAAGAATAATAACTTAACACTTACTGAGCTTTTTGCATGTGCCAGACACTCATTTTGACTCAATAATTCTAGTGGGAGAATAAAAATAGAATGGGCACTTCCTCTTCTAGCTGTGGCAGACAAACTCAGGTCACACAATACCTGCCAATAATAGCTAGAAAAGCTAGGGGAAACATGAGGGCATCGAAGAAGCACCCAGGGGAGCAAGAATTTGAGGGGTCAGGGTTGCAGGACCCCAGAGGAAAAAGAAACAGAGAGAGGTGAGCCTGGCCCTTCGCACCACTTTCCCCTTCTTCTAGCAGCATCAGAGGCCGGGGAGAAAAAACTGAAGGAGGAGGGGACCCAGAAAACAGTGCCGGTTTTCAGCCTCTTTAGGCTACCCCTCTTTCTGGTAGGAGCAAGCCGGAAAGCAGGCAGAAAGCAGGCTTTGAATCCGCTCCGTCCCTCGGAGTAAGGTGTTCTGCACGCAGCCTGGCTGCCTTCCAGAAGCCAGCGTTGTCTCAGAGCAGTGCTTCTCACTTTAGTGTGTACCAACACCACCTGAGGACTCCTTAAACCCAGACTGCGGGTTTCCCCCTCACCGTGTATGCTTCCAGATGGGCCTGGGCACGCACATCTGTAACAAGTTCCCGGTGCTACTGGTGCTGCGGGTCCAGGGACCACGCTTTAAGAACCACTGCTCTGATAACCTACTGAAAAAAATAGCGAAGACATGTATAGCCTGTAAGCTAATCGATGGGGAACATGAAATAATAAAAACACTTGGCTATCCAAAATGAGACAAGATAGAAAAAGGGATATAGAACAGGTGAGACAAAATAGAAAACAAATAGTAAGATGTTAAACTTACACCTGATTATATCAACAATTACATTGAATGTGAACGAAATAAAATTGCCCATAAAAAGACAAGGATAGTCACCTAGTGTATTAATCCATTTATATGGGATTTGAGAGGCAAAACTAGAGGGACAGGAAGCAGATCAGTGGTTGCAAAGAGCCAGGAGTTGGGGGAGGGGACTGACTGCAAAAGGGCATGAGGATTTTTTTTTAATGGAGGGGCTGTTCTGTACTTTGATTGATTGTGGTAGTGGTTACATGACTGTATTTCACAGAATTCACTGAATTGCATACTTAAAATTAATGGTTTTTATTATTGCATGTCAAAATGGATTTTTTTGGTCATTTATTTGTTTGTTTATTTATTTATTTATATTTTATTAGTATTTTTAAATCTGAGTATATGTTTTTTTATTAATTTTTTGGAGAGAGAGGGAGAGAGAAACATCAATTGGTTGCCTTCCATATGTGATCTGACTGGGGATCAAACCTGAAACCCGGAAATGTGCCCAGACAGGGAATCAAACTGGCGGCTGTTCAGTGCACAGAGGATGCTCAACCAACCAGGCCACTCTGGCTGGGCTGGATTTTTAAAATAATGAAATCCTGCCCTAGCCGGCTTGGCTCAGTGGATAGAGCGTCGGCCTGCAGACTGAGGGGTCCCGGGTTCGATTCCAGCCAGGGGCACATACCTGGGTTGCAGGCTCGTTCCCCAGTCAGGGGTGAGCAGGAGGCAGCCAATTGATGATTCTCTCTCATCATTGATGTTTCTATCTCTCTCTCCTTCTCCCTTCCTCTGTGAAATCAATAAAGATATATATATATATATATAATAACAAAATCCCACTACATGCTGCTTTTAGCAATGCACCTTAAATATAAAAATACAAAAAAGTTCAAAGAAAAAGAATAAAATAATGATACCAACACCTCACACTTATCAAGTTCTTATGTGTTCCAGGCACAATTCTAAATGCTGTCTATCATCTCATTTAATTCTTACAGTAGCCCTATAAAGTCTGTGCCATCATTATCTCCATTTTTACAGATTAAGACACGAGGGCATAAGAAAGTTCAAGGTGCCCACGGGCACACAGCTGGTGAGTGGTGAGCTGGACGTGACCCCTGGAATATGACTGCAGAGTCACTGGGCCTAGTGCCACTCTAGGTCAGATACCATTTACTGAGTGTTTGCTTGCTTCTGAACACCAGGCCAAGTGCTTCAAATGCAGTATCTCATTTAATCCTTTCTCTATCGCATGTGGGGGAACTGCAGCTCAGAGAGGTTTAAGTAGGGTTCCGGAGATCACACAGCTGGAGCATGGCAGAGCCCCATTTGACCCAGGTCTGTCTGACCTGAGCTCACGCTGGGCTGAACAGCATCGAGTTCTCCAGGTTAGCTGCAGGGTGGGGCCTGGTTCTCCAGGTTAGCTGCAGGGTGGGGCCTGGTTCTCCAGGTTAGCTGCAGGGTGGGGCCTGGTTCTCCAGGTTAGCTGCAGGTTTGTTGCACACAATACCTGGGAAGAGGCATCATGAACACTATTATTTTAAAAAGGCTAAAGGGATAGTGTGATGTCTAACTAGGTGTTGGGCCATATCCTTGGGGTGGGGCCAGCCCTTATCAGAACCCTACAAAATTATAATTAGCAACTGTTTACTGCATGAAGCTAGCTATTATTATTTCCCATTTTTCAGATAAAGAAACGGACACTCAGAAAAGTTAAGCCACTTGCCCAGGATTAAACAGTGACCGACTGGATTTGAACCCAAGTTTAATTGAGTCCAAAGCCTCACCTTTCATTACGATGCCTTTCAGAGCCTACCTGTGTATAGAAGGTCAGGATAAATTGTGTGGATTTGATCCTGGACGGGTTAAAAACCAGAGGCCTCAGCGAAGGGAATGGGACAAAGGAGCTTTAATAAAAGATTAAGAGATTTGGGGTGATTTAGTAGCTCAGGGGTGGCTGCCTAGATAACCTTAAGGTCTGGATTCAGATAAATGCAGAGCCATTGTGAAAAGCTGAACTCTTCACCTTGCTATCTCTCAGTGCAGCAGGAGAGAATGCCTCTCAACGGAAAGATCAAAGCAAGAACTTCCGAGTAAGGCAGAAGATGAAACATGAATGATTAAAATCAGGGAGAAGGTGAAACCTTTAACAAAAGGCGAGAGACTACCTTCAAGTCAGATAATATGTAAGCTGTTGTACACACTGTGAAGTGTGGCGATGGTGGCTGTCTGTAATGGCTTGGGGCTTTCATAAGCAAGAAAGCCACCAAGGTAGCTGGGGGTCATGGCTGTAACTCCCTGCATCTGGCAGTGAAGAGAGAAAGTCGGGTAAAGAAGGGGAGGAAGGGGAGTCAGAATCTAGGGAACATGGGGAACTTGGCTCTCTTTGCTTCAGTTTGTCTCGGGAAGCTAACGCAATTAATTATCCTTGCTTTCTCCTCTGTCTTCAACAGCTCCCAACTCCTGATCCTTCCTAACAAGCACTTAAACATATTGTTTTCTTCCTTGCTAGAAAATAAATCAACTGCCGTGGTTGTAAAACCTGGCTGTAGTCCTAGCTGGTTTGGCTCAGTGGATAGAACGTTGGCCTGTGGACTAAAGGGCCCCGGGTTTGATTCTGGTCAAGGGCACATGCTCGGGTTGTGGGCTCGATCCCCAGTGAAGGGCGTGCAAGAGGCAGATGATCAATGATTCTCTCTCATCATTGATGTTTCTATCTCTCTCACCCTCTCCCTTCCTCTCTGAAATCAATAAAAATATATTAAAAACAAACAAACAAACAAAAAACCTGGCTGTAAATACTCTGACATCCCTCCCACTGGGAAGTGGGGGCCTAGGTCCCTCCTCTCTAATCTGAGTGGGTGTGACTGCTTCAACCCCAGAGCACAGCAAAAGTGATGCTCTGTGTCTCCAAAGCGGGTGACACGAGGTCAGGCATCTTTCACCGCCTTTGGAACCCCGAGCTGCCTGTACGTAGTTGGACTACTCTGAGGCCGCCATGCTGGAGAGGCGGTGTGTGTGGATCCTCCTGTCAATGGGGCCTGCTGAGCCCAGCCTTCCCGTCATCCTCGAGATGCCAGATGCGCGAGTGAAGCCATCTTGGACTCTCCAAACCAGCCCATCTGTCCGCTGAATACCACTGGGTGACCTCTTCAGCGCGTGCCACAGGGAGAGAATAATCACCCAGCTCAACCCTGCATGGCTTTCTGACCCCCAAAAGTCCTGAGGTATAATAAGATGTCTTTTGTTTTAGCTGCTAAGTTCTGGGGCAGTCAGGCAGCCACAGATAACTGGAACATCCTTCCTCAGTGCCAGTTCCCTCAGCTCCTGTCTCCTCTCTCTCCTTCACTGTATAGCCGTGTTTCTCAGAAGTATTGTCTCTACTCACATCAGGATACTTCAGCTCCCGGCTCAAAAGTCCCTTCTTCAGGGAGGGTGTCCCTACCTCCTCAGTCTGGATTGAAGTTCCCTGCTTCTCTGCTCTCCAGGCTCCAGCTCTTCCTCTCAGAGAGCTGATCACAGCCTTTACTTATATATGTGTGATTCATTGATTAGCATCGTTCTCCCTCACCAGACTGTGAGCTTCAAGAGGATGGGGATTGCCTCTGTCTTCCTCATCCTTGCAGCCCCTTGCCGGGCATAGAGCGGGGACTTAAACAGTTGACCTCATGAGTGAATGAGTGAGCGAGGTGTGCTGAGCCTCCCTCATAAGGAAGTACGTTCCAGGGTCTGGGATGGATGGAGCACATCTGGCCAGGACACTTTTGGTTCTACACAACCAACATTTCTTGAGCAGTTACGAGGGATGCAAAAATAAACAAGAAGTGGTAGCTGCTCTGAGGAGGGGTGGGGAAGACAGACGAGTAAATATGAAATTTCAGTACAATGGAGTCAGTTGTGTTAGCAGCACACAGAGAGCTATAGGACACTGGTAAGGGACTTGTATCCCGGGATGGGAGTGGAGGCGATGATGGGAACTATGAAGAGGCTCTCAGAGCAGGTGACATCTGAAGTGAGTCTTCAAGAAAGAAGATGAGTCATCCAGGTGAGATGAGGGAAGGGCATTTCCAGCAGAGGACACAGCACAGAAGCATGGGCTGCTGGTATGAAGGAGAGGCCAGGGTGGCTTGGTATTGAGGGAATGAGGCAGGAGAAGGGGGAGGGCCTTCTACTCCATACGGAGTTTTTTTCCTGTGGACAGTGGGGAGCCCATGATAGTTGTAGGGAGGGAGTGGTATGGTTGTACCTGTGTTTTAGAGCGCTCTGGTTAGCAGCAGCGGGTAGAAAGGATTAGAGGTGAATGAAAAGGGAGGCTGGGAGTCCTGTAAAGAGACTACTGTAAGCATGGAGGCAGGAGAGGATAAGGACCTGAACCTGATCTATGGCAAAATGGATGGAGATGGAGAGTCATACCTGAGGAGGAGTTACGAGGCTAAATAAATAGAACTGTGTGGTTAACTAAAGTGAGGGAGGGGAAGGAGCCAGGAATGACTCCCGGCTTTCTGACTTTGTCAGCTAAGTAGAAGGTGATGCCACCAGAGGAGACAGAAATTCCACGGGGAGACTGCTGGTTCAAGAAGGCAGCCTGGGCTCGGCCAGTGTGGCTCAGTGGTTGAGCGTTGAGCTATGAACAGGAGGTCACAGCTTGATGACTGGTGGGGCCACATGCCCGGATTGTGGGCTCTATCCCCAGTAGAGGGCATGCAGGAGGCAGCAAATTGATGATTTTCTCTCATCATTGATTTTTCTCTCTCTCTCTCCTTCTCCATTCCTCTCTGAAGTCAATAAAAAAAAATATTTTTTAAAAAAGAAGGCAGCCTGAGCACAAACGACCCTCTCTTCTCCTTCTTAAGGTTCTATCAAAATGACAGGGCTTTCTTTTTTTAAAGAATAAGATCGTAACAAAATTAGAAAAGAGAAAAGAATGATATCAGTGAACCAAAAAACACTGAGGGAATTTCTGGGAGGTACAGAGCAAATGAAATTCCTTGGTAAAGAAATCTGCAGCGCCAAACCCCAGAGGTAAGAACAATTCCCATTCAAGGGAGAGGCCTGTTAGGGAAACGAAGGCGACCTGGGCCCGGCTGGTGTTGCTCAGTGCTTGAGTGTCAACCTTTTATGTTATTTTCATGTATTCATTATTCCTTGGTGCCCATTCAGACTTATGAATGAAGGAAGGTGTTGACTAGCATAGGTAGCTGGTATGGAGGCTACGAGTCCTGTAAAGAGACTATTGTAAAAATGGAGGCAGGAGAGGACAAGGACCTGAACCTGATCTATGGCCGCAACCCAAGCATGTGCCCTGACCAGGAATCAAACCATGACCTCCTGGTTCATAGGTCGACACTCAACCACTGAGCCATACCGGCCAGGCCCTGGCTGCCTTCTTGTACCTAACTTCCAAGGAAATCCACACCAGCTACCTGTGCTAGTCAACACCTCCTTTATTCATAAGTCTGCATGGACAAGGAATAATGAATACATGAAAAGAAAAGAAAAGGGTTAAATAAATAGAACAATTGACATAAGATCAAAACATCCAAATTATAGAAAAGATCTTTATAATTTTTTGAATTCATATTCTCACAGATATATAAGGGGATGTTGCATACATAAAACAAGAACAGGCTGCTATGAAAAAGGAGCAACAAAAGAACATGAAAGAATTTGGAAAATTGAAAATAATTGTCTAAATTTTAAAGAATTTAATGGAGAGAGTTGGCAATAGAATAAACACAGTTAAAGACTAACTTTTTTTGTTAATCTTCACCCAAGGATATGTTTTTTATTGATTTTTAATAAGAGAGGAAGGGGGAAACAGAGAGAGAAAAACATTGATAGGTTGCCTCCCATATACACCCCTACGCGTGGATCAGACCCATGACCTAGGTATGTGCCCTGATCAGAATAGAACTTGCAACCTTTCTGGTGCATGGGACAATGCTCCAACCAACTGAGCAACCCAGCCAGGGCAAGACTAACTTTTTAATGTAAGAGAAAAAGTTACTAAACTTCCCCACGGTATAGAGCAAAAAGATGAAGTAGGTGAAATAAAGTTAAGAGATGTGGATGAGAGTCCCAGAGTTCCAAATCAATCTAGTACAGTGGTTCTCAGCCTTCCTAATGCCGCGACCCTTTAATACAGTTCCTCATGTTGTGGTGACCCCCAACCATAAAATTATTTTCGTTGCTACTTCATAACTGTAATTTTGCTACTGTTATGAATGGTAATGTAAATATCTGATATGCAGGATGTATTTTCATTGTTACAAATTGAACATAATTAAAGCATAGTGATTAATCACAAAAACAATATGTAATTATATATGTGTTTTTCGATGGTCTTAGGCAACCCCCGTGAAAGGGTCGTTCGACCCCCAAAGAGGTCGCGACCCACAGGTTGAGAACCACTGATCTAGTAGGAGTTTCAGAAAGACTGTAGGAAAATAATAATTAAAAGAACAGAAGCAGAGCCCAGTGTGCTCAGTGGTTTTAGTTCCTGCCCGCACACAGAAGGGTTGTGGGTTCGGGCACATACCTGAACGCCCCCCCCCCCATCCTGGCGCATGCGGGAGGCAACCAATTGATGTGTCTCTCTCACATCGATGTTTCTCTGCCTTTCTGTCTCTCAGTGTCCCTCTCTTCCCCTCCCTCCCTTCCACTCTCTAAAAATCAATGGAAAAAATATCCTTGGGTGAGGATTAAAAAAAGAACAGAAGCAGAAAGTGTTTCCTGAGCTGAAAGAAAAAAGAATACTTACATTGAAAAGGCTCACCAAGTACTGAGCTGGAAAAATCACACACACACACACACACACACACACACACACACACACACGTACATGCAAGAGAAAGATGGGAAAGAGAAGTGGATGCGTTGGGTCTTGAAGTGTCTTTGAGATACTAGGGTAGAAACTCCATGTGGCAATTAAATGTATGAAGTTGAAGCCTTGGGTAGTGGTCAGGGCTGGAGAGAGATGTGAGAATTATTGAAGGGCCTATGGAGAGGGAGGAGAAGAGAAGAGCAAGGAAGGGAGAGAAGAGGGCGGAGGAGGGAACCCAGGGAAGGGAAAACGCAGCTGAACACTTCTCAGCTCCCAAGTCTTCTAAGGCGCTGTCTTCTAGAGAACAAAAGTCTACCCTGTTTTCTATCCACTGCCACCTGCGCCCCATGCGCTGGCTTGCCTCTCTCTCAGAGCACAGTCCCCCTGCCTGGGGGATGGGAATGTGGCTGACAAGGGTGAAAATTGCGGGGAAGATTGAGGTGGTGGCACCACTACTCAAATTAGTCCATTTTCGGGCAGAAATTAAATCTTTATTCTCGCTGAAACAACCTGTCTCTCTACTGAAGCAGCTCATTCCCAACCACTTACAGCAAACAGAGCATCTGATGGCAGAAGACAGACACATAATGGGGAGGTAGAGCATGGGGCCCTCGCTCCCTGCTTGGTTTGCTTGGGGTGGGGGTGGTGGCAGCTGCGGAAGGAGAAAGAAGAGAGAATAAGGGAGGAGACAAGAGAAGAGAGAACCTGGATACAAAGAGCAGGGATGAGATCAGTTTTCATGGCCACCTGGCTAGTAGCAGAAGGGACCTCGCTCCAGGCAGGATGCCTACCAAGCCCCTGAGAAGGGAATGGGGTTGGAAAATACCCAAGGTTTGAGGAACTGAAATGTTTCTTCTTCCCTAAGTGCAGGCTGCTGCTTCCACTTCTTCCTCCCTGGAGTGGTGTACTTTGGGGGTGGAAGTCCCTCTGGGATGTACAAATGAATTTGTCTTTGAATCCAAAGGTAATTGGTCTTTGACTCCAAAGGTAATGAATGATGTGCAGATATCTCCAGATATGCTCTTATTATTTTGTGTGTGCCACCCAGGGGAAGGAGCCTGCATATGTGTATTTCAATGTTTCCACCTCTCTCTTACACACACACACACACACACACACACACACACACACACACACACACTCACACACACACACACACTCACTTCATCTCTTCCTCTTCTTCAGACCTCTCTTGCCCCCAGCCCCAGATAACCAAGATCATCCAATCAGGTGCCTGGGTTGGCTCCTTTCTTCCCTTTGAAGTCTTGCAGAGGGAGGGGGCAGGAGGGAGGGGAACACAAGAAGTAGCCAGTGGTCGCTTTTCCCTGCAGGGAGAGAAGCCAGATGTGCCTGCCTGGTGATCAGCGATGCCCTGAACCCTGACAGCTCTGGGGCTGGAGTGTCCACCCAGACAGCTGTAGAAGGAGGGGTGGTGCATGGTTCTATCCCCAGCAGCAGGCCAGCACCCCCACAGACCAGTCTTGCAGAAAATAAAGCCCCTCTCCACGGCTGCTGCTGCCTCTGCTGCTGTCACTTTGTTATAAAGGTTAGTGACTGTCCATTAACTCTGAGGAGCTGATTCTTGCCAGTGCTGCACCGGCAGCTGGGAGCCAGAAAGTGCTGACATGGGGGGAGGGGGTGGTGGTGGGTAAGTAGGGGAGGTCACTGGCATGGCCTATTCAGCCCTCCCCAAGTGCCAATTAGCTAAGGTTTTCCTGCACATCAGCCAGGCCTGCCACAGTTGAGGAAAATTATTGTCAGAGAAGCTCATTTTGTTTTTATATTAAAAAGCGTTCTCCCCAGGGATGGATCTTTCCTGACTGTCCCCTCCTTCAGTCTTCTTAGGTGGGGGATCCTAATCAGGCAGGATCCCTGGGAGGAGATGGCCAAGGACAGGGTCCCTGGCCGTTGGCTACTCACAAAGGATGTTAGCGGGGAGTGATTTCCTAGCCTTTTGGCCTGGAGGCAGCAGCCCTCCCAGCTCAGCAACTCTGTACACATTCCTGATTTCCCCAGGAAAATAAGGAAGACTAGGAGATCTTAAGAAAACACTAAAACTATAAATATCTTTTCCTAAGTTCTTATTTCCTCATTCCACTGCATTCATAAAATCCAGTTCTTCATTGAAAGGACATTAACATACTCTTCAGATCAGGTTTGTGAAGCTGGTATCCTGTTTTCAAGGAGAACTTAGGGATTTGTGGGCTCGGAATAGCCCTCAGATTGCCCCACAGAACGTTAGAACTCAGAGTCTTAAAACTCATCTAGTTCAACCTTCTTTTACTGCAGTGAAAACTAAAGCTTACAGAAGGGAAGGGACAGCCTGAGACAGTCATTGGCAGATCTGGGATCAGAACACAGGGCTTCTGACTTCCAGTCAAATGTTTTTCTTCTGAGATATTTTAACACTTTACTCTTGTGTTTTACACCCAATTACTGAGTCCTTGCTATCTTTCAAGTGCTATGGGGGAGGTGGGGTGTTGAAGGAGGCAAAGAGATGAAAAACAACATAATCCTTGCCTTCAAGGAGCTGTTTCCCTAGATCTGTGATTTTTTGGGGGGGAAAATAAAAACTGAGTCAGACTCTCACCCTATATCGTCTTCTATAGGTGATGATGGAAGAGTAGACAAGGAGGGAACCCTTTTATCTTCTCAAGTTTTATAAGTTGGGTTTCACTGACTCTGGGACCACAGGGAGGCCAAGGACAAAGGGAGCCACAGCCAGGCTGGGAGAAAAGGGGGTGAGGGTGACAGTGAGCAGGTCACTGAGGGCAGGTCTGGCTGGTGGTAGGAATAGTGGTAACAGCTCACACCAATATGGCAACGTACAGTCGACAAGCCTTCAGTCAGGTACATGGTTTCATGGAGTCCCAAGGCAGTTCTCTGAGGTGAGCAGAGCAGCTACGTTACCCCCACTTTAGGGATGAGTAAACTGAGGTTCAGAGAGCTCAGATAATTGGCCAAAAGCCAGTAGATGCCAGCATCCAGCCAGGAACTCCTAGCCCAGTGCTCTTTCTACCATGGTGGGTGGGGAAGTTGTGCTGGGATAAGAGAATGGGGATAAAGCAGTGGTCAGCCACAGTGACAGGCCAGTCTTCCTCTACGCAGCTTTATTTTGATTGCTACATTCTGGCACGCAGAGAACTCTGCTCTGAAGACCCGGAAGCACTTTGCAGGCCCGAATGAGCTCATTCAGCTCCCTCTTGCCAAAAGAGGAAGGACTCCAGATAGAGATTCTGTCTAGGGTCACCAGCATTCAGCCACATAACAGACAACAGAACTCAGGGTCTCCCACTCTTTGACCTCATGCACCAAGCAGTGTGATGCAAAACCAGCCTCTTTCCTTGAGAGTCAAAAGGGCCACAGGATAAAATTAAGGTATCTTCTGGTACCTCCTTCCTTCCATGGAGAAATGGCTTAATAGGTGCTAAGGGGCCTGGCCCATCCCTTGGCCCAAGGGTCATTCCAGGGCAAAGAAATCTTGAGGCAGTCCCCCTAATGAGCAGGGTTGGGGGAGAAGAGGGAAGCTAGAGAAGCTGGTTCAGATTTCCCTAGTGTCGCAGAGCCCTGGTGGGGACTGGGACACCAGGAGTCTGGACACTCGTGAGCATTTCTTGTGGGGTAGGGTGTCTCAGAGCTGCCTGAGGTTGGGGTCAAGGCCTGGTGGTGTGGGGTCAGGGTACCCAGGTGCCTGCCTGAGCCCCAGTCCCTCAGGCCCCTCTCACCCTGTAGGGTGAGGGGAAGGGATGGACTTAGCGCGATCTCTGGCAGAGCCCGCATCCCTGAGAGGGGCCCCAGCTCAATCCTGGTTCAGCGCCTGGCTCTGCGCTCCCGATGCGCCCCCAGACGGCCTCTTACCTGTCCTGCCGAGGACGGTCCCGCCTCCTTCGCGGGGTTCGGGGGCCCGGCATGGGCCG
>NW_005371193.1:444419-444752 GCF_000412655.1 Myotis brandtii
AGCGGGAAGCCCGGGGAGCCCAGAGGAGGCGGCAGAGCAAGGGGCGAGAGGCAGCCACGGGCTTCTCTGGCTCCGGGAGCCCAGTCCTCTCTCCCAGCCCTTCTTCCCACCCTGCTCTCGTGCTCCCCCAGAAGCGATGTGTGGTCCTCCCGCTTCTTGAAGCATTTTTGGAGCGCCTAGGCGCCCAAGCCCTGAGATTTAATATGAATATGCCCTAAAGAGAAAAACAAGCAAATAAAAATCATTTATTGAGCGCCTACTATTTATCAGGATTTTATGTTTTTAAGCAATATAATCTCATTTAATTTTTAAAACTACTCTAAGAGGCCAAAC